>NW_005871588.1:400236-466949 GCF_000147115.1 Myotis lucifugus | reverse complement strand
CGGCGCCCTCTCCTGGAAGCGTGCCCTTCGAGCAGGGGACATTTTCAGTGCAGTGTCCTCCTGACACCCTTGAGACGAGGTTTGCTCTAGGCCCCTAGGGCACCTCAGTAGCCCTGAAATTAAGCCTACATTTGGGTCCACACACCTGGTTTCCCCCAAGGGAGCCACGGAAAACATGGCAGCCCATGGACGCACAAGTTAATAAATCTCGACCTCGTGCATCAGCATCAAATAAACTAAGCCTAGTTTAGAGGAAGACATGAACCATCAGGCAGGGAGAGGGGCAAAGCAAACCGTTTAACCATCGGGAAGCAAAGTACGGAATGTAACTTGTCTTCAGGAGCCTGAGGGCTGGTCTGTGGGGAAGATTCCCATCTCCAGGTTGGGGTGGAGGAGACCAGGTGAGCAGATTTTCTAAAAACAGCCTACGAGGTTACGAGCGACTGGCAGGTTAGGAGCACCAAACCTGCTCATACATCAACGGTCAGCCGAACCTCGGGAGGAGACGGGAGGCGAGCCGAGTGCAGGGGACAAACACCGAGGGCTGGGCCTGGGAGATGCCTGCCCGGGATCACGGCCGGGGCAGGGGGAAGTGAGGCATGTCTGCAAAGCGGGCAGAGGTGGCCTGTGGGTGCCCAGGGGAACCTTTATCATTGGATCAAATGTCCTACTAAAGAACAGCACTGCCCTGGCCGAGGTGGCTCAGTGGACAGAGAGCCTGCAGACTGAAGGGTCCCCAGTTTGATTCAGGTCAAGGGCACATGCCCGGGTTGCAGGCTCAATCCCCAGTGGGGGGTGTGCAGGAGGCAGCCAATCCATGATTCTCTCTCATCACTGATGTTTCTATCTCTCTCTCTCCCTCTCCCTTCCTCTCTGACATCAATAAAAATATACATATTTTAAAAATAGCCCAAATGTCGCTCTTCTGCCCCCCTCACGTTAAGCTTAAGCACGAAGCTTAAGCAGAGGTTCAAACACATGCAACTGCATGCAGCAGGTGGCAGCCCCACCTGCCTGAGCCTCGTCTAGACTGTCTGCCCTCCTGGCACTCACGAGACCCAAAGCTCTGAGCACCGCTGTGTGGCCCCTGGGAGCCCCGAGGGCAGGCTGCCCACTGAAGCTCCCAGGTGACCGAACCCCTTCCGGGAAGGCCACCGCCCAGAATGAAGGACTGGGTACAAAAGGGGGGGGGGGGCCCAAGACAATGTTTTTATTTTGATTAAACAGAAAACAAAACGTAGTAAGCAACAAAGAAGCAGAATGAGGAAGCGCAGGGAAGCCGGCAGTACTTACTATGGTAACAGGTACTCCTTAGCACATCCTCCTGCTTGCCACGCAGCCACAAGAAGAGAAAAGCACAGGGAGAGAATCTACGCATTCAGTCACAGCACCAGGTACAGGAGGAGAATGGCCGAGCCATTCTTGTGGACACAGAGGCACAGGCTCCCGACAGACATGGGAAGCATGATGTATAAGACCGAGGGACAGACACGCAAGCCACACGCCACAGACACGCGGTGGGTGGTCTGAGAGGCCGACGGAGGCCAGTGCTCTGCATGGACTGATAACATGGCAGTCAAATGACATCCTGTAGCTCAGACACCACAGAGGACTTTCCGGAGGTGGAATTGAGCACAGGAAGGTTTAGGAAGTGTGCAAAGAGGGCAAAACTGACATCATCAATGAAGTGGGTTCCGATCCCTGAAGGCTGTCCTCCCACCTGTGACATCTCACTAACAAATCTGTTTGGCCTCAGGTTTCCCAGGACAAGGCCAAAACAGGAGCGCCAAGAGGCTGGGCCCAGAAGCACCCAGCACGCGCTGTGCTGGTTCCCACGCAAAGGCACACGTCCTCACTAGTGTCAGCGGCCACTCCTTCCATTGGACAGAACACGCAGCCCACTCCCCCAGCCCCGCTGTGGACACCCATCCACACAGTGCCGTGCGCCCTCCCGCACTGGGGCAGCCTCGCCCGCCCCCGCCCAGGACTCACCTTCCTCCAGCTTGACGGGGGAGCAGGGGGCAGCAGGGGGCTCTGGAGGACTGTCTTTCTGCTCTCCAGTCTCGTCCAGACTCTCTGCAGGTGGCAGAGGTGAGAGGGCGTGGTGAGATGCCGCCATGAGCCCGCACCAGAGCCCTCCCAGGGGAGTCGGACCTACTCCCTCTGACTAGCCTGAGTGAGGAGGGAGGAAGCATGTGCTGAGGAGCACTCTGCCCTTCACCAAAGGCCTGGAGGACAGAGGCGCTCACCTGCGGACCTGCCCACGCAGAACCTGCCCTGGCGCCTGGGCCTCGCCGTGAGCACTCACCTGGGGGGCCCCTGTGCTTGCGCTCCACCTCCCTGCGGTACTCCTCCAGCTCGCGGTCAGTGAGCGTGTTGAAGGGGTTGGGGCCTGTGGTGCTCACGATGACGTGGGGCTGGTACTCCTTCTCAATGATGGCCTTGGAGGCTGTCACCAGCTCCCCCTGCGGACAGAAGAGGTGCTGGGTCTGCAGAAGCCCTGCCCCAGGACTTCCTCCTCCCCGGCCAGGCTGCAGGCAGGGTGGGGCGGGGCAGCTCTCCAGGGGCACAAAGACATCCCTGAGGGTTAGGCTGAGCTACAGCCTTCAGGGGCAGAAGACAGAGACACACGATTTTGATGCAACAAAATACATGTAACAGGAGAAAAGAACCCTAGAAAGCCCTCAGGTTTCAGAAGCAAAGGCAGCGAAGTGCAGATGGAGCGCACAGAGCACCTCGAGGACAAGCCCATTCCTCACTGACAGGCGGGAAGAGGAAATGCACAGATCACAACACTCAGGTCAGACGGGAGAGACCTGCTTCCATCCTAGGAGCACAGGCAGGTTCTGTTCTTCTGACCTTGAGAAGAAGAAAATGGCCCCAGGCACCAGCATTTGTCTGGGGAACTTGGAAAACAGAATTTGTAGGAGAGAAAAGAAAGCCAAGCCTGTGAAGCACCCGTGGCCACAGACCAGCCCCATCTGCCAGGAGGAGGCGGGCAGGCCCCGGAGGGCGGGAGCCAGCGGGCTGAGTGTGACGCCACCGCACATCCCTTGCCCGGCACAGCTCTGTGCCCCGCTCAGCCTAGTCGGCCCCAAATGCTCCCCGATGTTCACCTTGGAGAAAACTAACCGGAACTCATGCACATGCCCAGTACTTAATGAGAGCTTCCAAAAGTAACTGAAAACAGGAGAATCCAACATCACTTTCACGCCTGCCGGTCCACCTGTGCTCTCCTCAGCGAGGGGCGAGCGTCAGAGGCAGTCAGCGTCCCTGCAATGGGCACTGGACACAGAGCCAGACCGAGGCCGGAGGACCTGGGCTGAGCGGCCCGGTCCCATGAGCTGGGTAGAGTGCCTGGAGCACTCGAGGACTGACACTGACAGTGACACAGGCCCCGGGACAGAGGAAAGGGGCTGCTGGAGTCAGCAGCCTGTTACCAACCTGTCATCAGGTTCAGGATGACCTGGGAGTCGGTTAGCCCTCTTTCTGACCAGCCTGACCCAACGCCACCGGCTTTTCCTTCAGAAGCAGCCCTGCCTGGCCAAGACGGGGACTCAGGTCCTCCTCTGCCACTCGGACCCTTGGCCCGAGACATGCCCTTTCCTGTCCACAGGGCCTGTTACCATCTTCAAGAGGAGCCTGCTGGGCAGGCCCGAGGCCCACAGAGCACGGACGCTATCATCTACGCAACCTGGCTGGTGCCTGCGCGTCCTGGTAGCACTGCCAGTGAGACAGGAAGGTGATGTGAGCTTTGCGAGAAACACTGTCACTCATTTCAGTCCCATGTTCACAATCAGTAAAGGGCAAACAAAACCAGAAACTGCCACCGAGATCCTTCCTGTCCGGGTGCCACACAGCTGGTTCCCGCCACACTGGCAGGGGCTCCCTCCTCAGTGAGGGCCAAGCTGGAGCTAGGAAAAGAGCGATGCCTGAGCCGCAGAGACAGACAGGCCCTGTGGGGGGCAGCCCGAGAAGTCGGGGCTGAAGGGGCAGCTCCCTCCAGCAGCCCATGTGGGGGCGCTTGTTGCGCTCCTCCCGTTTGGCCCCACCAGGGCTCTAAGCCTGTTCCTCCTGGCACTGGGCTGAGGCATCAGATTTTCATCTGAAAAATCTACACAGATTTGAATTTATATTCCTTTTTTTGTTTGTTAATCCTCACCCGAGGATACTTTTTCCCACTGATTTTCAGAGAGAGTGGAAGGAAGGGAGGGAGGGGAAGAGAGAGAGAGAAAAATTGATGACAGAGGTGCCCAGACCAAGGTTGAGAAACGAACCTGCAATCCAGGGAATTGAACCCGTACGTGCAAGCGGGTGCTCCAGCTACTGAGCCACCAGGCCAGGGCTAAATGTACATCTTAGTGCTGGGCCTGCACACACTAGGTGCTTACCACCCAGTGCACACAGGTGCGGCAGAGCAGCAAGTCTGGGTTGCACACCTGGGCAGCAGGACAGGACTAAGTGCAAATCTTCACACCCGTCTCTAACGACTCGGTTCACTGGGAATCAAATCCAGGTGGCAGAGTGACTTCCAGCCACAGGCTGGCTGCACAGTGCTGAGTCAAGAGAGCCCTGGCTGGGCTTCCTGTCCCTTTGGGCACCGGAGCACGGGGTGTGGCTGGCGACTCGCTGATCCTTCTTCTGCCAGAAGACAAAGGAGAGATGGAAGCAAAAGAAAGTCCTTCCAGAAAAGCCCCAACTTCCTTAGTCCCAAACGCCCGTTCCTCAAGCTCTTGACCGGGAAGTGAGTCTCTGCACGCGTGCCTTACGGGGAAGAGAACGTTTTTAGGACGTTGACACACAGTCCTTTTCACTTGCTCAAGAGGGTCAACTTGCCAGTGAGCAGCGCCACCTCTAGGAGCACCGTGGTCTGTGCTTTGTGGTCCACACACCAAGACGTGGCAACCACCCCACTCAAGGACATCAGAGGAGTCAAAGCACATTCTCACATCAAAACGAAACATGCTGTCACGGGAAAGAGCAAGGCTGCGAATGTGAGCGCCCGGAAGAGGGGGCGGGGAAAACAGAAGCTGGCCAGGAACCTGCACAGGGCACCGCCTCACTGGGCTCGGTGCCGAGTGGCTTTCTCTGCCGATCCTGCCTGGACACGGCGCTCACAGGGTCTAGTCTGGTGCTCGGACTTGCAGAGGACATGTGACTGGCCAGGAACCCCACTCGCACAGCCATTGGAGGGGCCCCTGGCTACGCTCCATGACGCATCCTCACAGGGAACTGGGATGCACCCCCAAGTCTGAGCACTGCTGGACAGAGCCAAACAGAACTGCGACGGACGAGGAACTGCCAGAGCAGCAGCCTTAACACAGCGGACGGTCTCCCTTCCAGGCAGGCAGCCCTAACGACACAAACAGGAACCACTAAATGCAATCTAAGCCAGAGAGCTTGTCCAAACCTGCTCTGCTCCATAAGCCCCCGGGGCTCATGGACTTCACACACCTACACACACCTGAGAGAAAAGAATGAGAAACTAAGGTCACATGGGATGGAAGCATGACAAACAAGCCAGTGGGGCAGGAGGCCATCTCTCCCATGCTCTGCGGGGCTCCTCCAAGAATGGTCGCTGGACAAGGGAAAACAGGACCCACTGAAACAATACACAAATATGCAAAAATAATGCCGTTAGCGAGGGTTCCAGACAGGAATACAGAGCCCTTGGTGCAAGCCTCCTTCTCTCTGGCTCCTGGGGCGTGGCTAGATGACACCTGCACTCACTGGAGGAGTGTAACTGAGACACAATTCCTCTGGACAGAGGGCGAACGCCTGAGGCCTCACCCTCTGCCCTCAGCGCCTCAAAGCTTAGAACAGGCGAGCCTCCACCTGGCACGGGACATAGGGTGGATTTCCACCTACTGAGCACTTTAGGTATGCAGGTACACGGAGAATGGTAATTTGGGGTTTCCAATTTCACAAGTCTTTGCCCCCTTGCAACATTAAAAAAAATCTAGGATTTTTAAGGTCAAAATAAATACATTTCCTCAACCAGGGCTGACAAGAGACCGCCTTGCTTTACTTCCCGCTCCCCTGAAAGGATGTCTTTCAATCGCACCCCCCATTGCACGTTCCTTACGTTTTCGGTCACAGCTGAGCAGGCAAAGGGAGCAGGTCGCACGGAAGCATCCGCACTAACAGAGTCACATGCAGAACCTCTGAAAAGCACCGTCATGATGCGGAGACGCACCCACTCCTCCCAGCCAGGGCTTCCCTGCAGCCCAGGGCAGGCAGGACGGCACCCTCTGTCCTCTCCCCAAGGAGCTAGAGTCCGTGTGCGGCTCCGTCCGGCAGGAGCAGGCAGGTGGGGACAGGCAGGCAGGAGGCAGCGCGAGCCGACAGTAACTACGGGCAGGAGGAGTACCTTTCTAACAGGGAGAGATTTAGCTGGACTAAAGGTCTGCTCTGTGAGCTCGAGCCCTTCGATTGTCTCCGTGCAGTCAGACAGGGGTGCGTCCTGCAACAGTAAACTGAGTCAGCAGAGCCCCAGGCCCAGCCTGAAGTACCGAGCGCACAAGATGGCGCCGCTGAGAGCATGCAGCAGGGACGGCGGCGTCGCCAGGAAGGCAGCGGGGGCGGCACCGCCACGTGCAAGCCCAGTCCCCAGGACCAGGACCACACCTGACCAGTCAGAAGAGGCGGCGACAGTCACCTACCCTGCAGTTAACGTGCGCGGTTTCAGAGGCAACTACAGACACGATTACCTTCAAGGGGCCCAGGCACTGTCCCTTTATAGAAACGCGGGTCACCGTGGCCACAGACAGGCACCAAGCAGCGCCCTGCCGCAGGCAGCCACGTGGACGGGAATAAGCCCGCCGAGCCCCGGAGGCCAGCACTTTACACGGTGTGCAGCACCCGGACCGGGCGGTGGGTCCCCGGGCACCGTGCCACCCGCACAGGCATGCAATGCACCGAGCGCTGGTGGGGACACGCCCCGGGCATGCTCGTGCTTGGCCTACAACTCAGGGGAAAGTGCCTGTGATTTCTCATCATGAAGGATTTTCACAAAGACTGCATAAGAATAACAGGACTAATTCCCAGTTCTCACCTGGACGAGGCTTCTGTCCATCACTACACCACACAACACCTGCGACTGGGGGCCAGCCGTCTTAATGTCCTGCAGGTTCTGCTCTCGGATCTGAGGACGGCAACAGGAGGAACACATCAGCAGCATGCCCACACCTCGCCCGCTCGGTACTGCCTGGGTCTGAAGGGAGGAAGGGCCCATTCCTACGTCCTTCCCCTTCTGGTGACGTGGGCAAGCGCTCACTCACTTGAGGACACACTCCCTACGTGTCCCTCTTACCGGGACACTGTGAACAGTCCAGGGTGAAGGCTCTGCAGACTGCAGCCCTGCCTGCTGCTCACGGGCCACAGGTGCACAGCACAAGCGCACAGAGGGGCCGCAGCTGCAGTCACGGGGCAGCACAAGTCCTCAACCCGCGCTCTCTGCCCTGCAGCAGCCAGCACCCCGTCCACCCACTGCAGCCTCCGCCTCCCGCACACGAGTACGCACCTTGTTCCTCATCTCCTGGACCTCTTTCGGGTTTGTGTTCAATGGAACAAACAGGTTAGGGACAGCAGAGGTGGAAGTTCTATGTCCATCCTCTTTAGTCCACTGTAATATCAAGAAGAGTTAAAATGTCAGAATTGGGATGGCAACAGGTGGCACCAAGCACCCCATCTGTCCAACTGATCTCACATCTGGTCATGCACTGAGCATCACAGAGGATGAACCAATGACCATACCCTGTGCCACCGCAGCGGCTGGAGGGGGCAGGAGCATGTCCAGACCGAAACCAGGAATGGCGGAGGCCAGAGTCGTGACGACCGGCCAGAGCCACTGAGAAAGCCCCGCTGAAATGTGGGGTCTGACATGGACTGGCAACAGAGCTGAGCCCCTAACTCCCGCAGACTAGCCAGCGGGGACCCTTCAGAGCACATTGGTTCACCGCTCTGAGCATCGTCAACACCAAAGCCAGCTGGAAGCATGAGATGACAGGGTCATGGAAAGCAATGTGATGTGCTACCCAGAGGGAGGGAAGACTCGCATTGGAAGGCAAGAGTGGGCATCACCAAAGTGCTGCATTAAAATAAACTACAGCGTCAGAATGCACTGTTTGCATAGCTATTTCAACCCAAGAAAATCGCGGAATGAATGCTTAGGCACCTGGGGAAGATTTGGTGATGTCGAATATTTTATATAACTTCATACTCTGAGTGTTACAAAAATATCCCACAGGAGCTCGGAGCGCTGGGATCCTTACTAGAAGGCCGTCTTAGGCAGCGGGCACACTGCCAGCACCCTGCGCCTTTCACTTTTTTTTGAATTTCCAATCAAATATGACCATTTTCATCACATTGTAATTCGGAGGATGAGGAGGCGCTGAGTGTTAAAACAAGCCCACCTCCGAGAGCAAATGTTATTCTTTTCAGGGTGTTTTCAGAGGCACTAAGAGAGCCGTAACCGTAAGACTTGGAGAAAGCCAGGGGAGCGGATGCTCAGCCACTGCGGGGAGCGCGACGGGCGTGCGCTGGGAGGTACTCACTGACGGCATCTTCAGATTAAACAACTCCGGCCTTTCATTAAAGATAATTTCCAGTCAAAACAGGAAAACGGCAACCTCAGGAGCGTGACACTATTACTGTAAGTGAATATACCCACCTGGGCGCAGGCACGGGGATCAATCCAGAACAAGAAACACATCGCAATGCTGCCCAGGGCCTCCCTCCACGCCACACTGACTAACACACCCGACTCACTTCACACTTTTTCACGCTAAGAGTACATGTAGCTCAAAGCTGCTGCCACACACACACTTCGGGAAAACTCGGCACAGCCTCCGGCACATGTACTGACGGCAGCGGAGTCGTTCGGGCCCACTCCCCTGAACAAGCAACATCAGTAAAAACGAAACAAAGGCCACGAGAAAAGAAAAAAAGGGAGAGAGGGACAGAGGGGAAGGAGGGGGGACCGGGGGCGAGACGGAGAGGAGGCCGGGCTCAGCACTGGGCCTCTGCCCGCGTGGGCGGCATGTCGGCTCAGGGGCACAGAGGCTCTCACCAACTGTGCGCCAGGAAAACGCCAGCCACCTGGAGACAGGCCTCTCTTTCGACACGTCTACAAAGTAAGAGCGTTATGAGGGAAGCCGTTTGCTGCCTGGGGGCCCCGAGTCTGGGCCCGTCTCGCCTGCGCTACAGACCAGCCGTGCAGCGGTGGGTCTGTGCCCGCTTCCGTGTGCGCGCAGGACTCCACCGCAGGAGCACGGCTGTCCCGGGCTCGGTGAGGGGCCGTGAACCGTCTTCACAGAGGCGGCTGAGGGTCGGGACCTGAGGGCGGCTCAGGGCCGGTGAACACGGGCGTGAAGCACGTTGGCAGCAACCCTCTGTCGCTGGTGCCCGCGGTGGCCTGCGCTGCACTGGGGTCATGCCGCCCCCGGCAGGAGTCAGAAGACTCCGCGATGGCGGTCTACTCACATGCACAGTCCATGCAGGAGGCAGCTGCTGAGAGCGTTCGGAGGCTTTGGGACAGAGCAGGGGAGGCTAACGAGGAGGACCTGGCCGGCCGAGAGCAGGCCGGGACCCAGAGGAGAAACTGCTTAAGAAAACACTCGAGACGTTAAAGAACAGTTAGTGACTTACTGAAACCACCGGCATTCACAACACTGAACAACAGGCTATGACTGAACTGCCTTTTGGTGCGTGAAGTAGTAAGGTTCCTTGAGGACAGTGTGAGTTTGCCGGCAGCTCCTGGGTTTAGGTTAATACACACGTTAGTTGGACCTTTGGCTACGGACGCACTAGGTAAAGAGGCAGTCACTGGGGGGTCAGGTCAGTATCTTAAGCAGTTTCGAGCAGACAGTAGTACTGGTTCAGATACAGAAGGTGAAAGGGAAGGCTCGCCTTCAGTCAGGGTCGCAGGGCTGGTTCCCAAAGCCTCCGAAGCCCCAGCCGCCCCACTCGCTCTACATCATCTAACTAGGAACAGTAAGGTAGGCACAGACCAAGCAGTTGGTAATACAGCTTGGCACGCAGACACCGGACGAGAGAGACTGCAGCAAGGGTTTCACGTGATCGTGTGTAATGTTCGTCCACACCTTAGTCTTCGACTTGGGGCTGCTTCCGTTCTGCCCTTCCTCAGAGGCATCGTCACCCCGGCCAGAGTTCAGCCATCTTGTCTTCTCTCGTTGCTGCTTCTGAAAACTGTGTCTGAGAGGAGAGCAAGTGCCCGAATCACCGTCACTAGCAAAGGAGTAACCTGTGACGCTAGCAGGAGCCTCCACGTCGCTGTATTTCTTAGACTTCTCTCTCAGAGCCGGGTATCGGTAAGGGTAGCCAGTTCTGTAACCCTAGAGACCAAGAGAGTGAAAGACAGTCACTAGTCCACGTCTCAACACAGAGCTCTTCGGGGAACGCTGTGTGGGATCCCTCAGAGGCTGCACCCCAAGTACAAGCCCAACCTAAAGGCGAAGACGTTCACCAAAGCAAAGGCCCTGCAAGCCGACAGCAGCCCCACTGCTAACAGCCCCCCTGGAACCAACCAGAAGTCCGCCGGCAGGGGCGTGAGGCGTGCTCACCATGGACTGGGAAGCAGCACAAGAAGAACTCTCTGCCCCAGTGAACCTGAGGATGGTGCCGAGTGAGACACCAACGGGAAAGGGGGCGCTGCCTGATCCCATTACGAGGCTGGGTGGCGTCACCCTTGGGCGGAGTAAGTGACTCTCAGAGGGGACGGGCCTTCTGAGGTGCTGGTGCTGTTTTTTGATTGGGTGTTGATTCCACCCAGTTTTTTAAACTAATAAACTGAATACTTAAATAGGTGCAGTCTCCTGTTTACTGTATTTCAATAAAAAGTTTAAAATTGTAAAAAACCTGGCTTACTTGCTGTTGGCGACAATACAGACTTTACTCATCAACCTACCGAATGCTGAGGTCACAGTTTAGACGCCTGATAAACTCCAGGGAGGACCAAACAAGCACGCCTCATGGTGACTGGTTCTGGCAGATGACTGTCCCACTGACACTAACTTCACACTCAGTTCAACCCTGACTCTGCCTCGTAGCCATTCACTCTGCTGTGAAAAGTGCCCCTAACTCTCGCCTCTATGCCAACACCTGCCGTCCGCCCCCGCCCCCCGCCCTCCCTCCACCCCCGTGCAGGACCAGCCTGTTTGCTGGCCCCACAGGCAGCATCCCCGAGGCAAGGGTGGGTATCAGCCCTCCTGTCCGTGCGTAGCTTGGTGATGCGCATGGCCCCACCTCCTGAAGTGCCCTCCCTGCTGGACTGTGGACGGGCCCTGTGACTGGCTTCTCACCAGTGGAACTGGCAAAGTGATAGGCTGCGTTAGATGAGTGTGGTGCCCATCCTGAGTCTCTCTCTGTGCATTACGGTCTGAGGAAGCAAGCTGCCATGACCACCACAGATGGAAGAAAATGGACTCTGACCACCACCTGAGAGCCTGGCAGGAGGGCCTCCCACCGCTGAGCCTGCCAAGAACCCGGCCCAGCTGACCCCGACTGCTGGCAGCCTGTGAGCTCAGCTGCCCCTGCACTGCGGACCCACAGCCTCGCATCTGGACCAAGTCCTTCCCGGCCGCTTCACGGGGAGCCAGAGCGTTGGGGCTGCAAGGAGTGCAGGGCGGTCACGAGGCGGGCCTGCGCCACTGGCCGATACGCCAGAAACATGCACTTCCTCAGTCCAGGGATTCCCCTCCCTGTGGGTGCTGCTTCCCTGTGCGGGGCCACCTTCATTACCAACCATCCTTTAACACGTTAAGAAAAGGACGGCAGTAATCCCTGCGCTGCTGCTGCCTCCTCATCAGTCCTTGGGAAGAGGCGATGCACTGCCATTTCCCGCTCAGAGATGCTCACGCTCGGCTGAGGCTAATACGATGACTCAGCCAGGAAGACTGTCTTCGGAAGAACACCGTGCTTGTTCATTCACACGTCCTCTTGCTCGGACAGCCAGGACGGAGGAATCTCCAGGCCTCGGGATAAACCACCAGGCCTCCACACAACTCTACCCTCCCAGGGTGTGGGTTTGGTCTTTATTCTTCCCTTTAAATGCCGTGAAACCAAAATTAGAGGCAATACACAGACCTCAGACCTATTATATGGCTTAGTTAAAAATATGGATTCCTGCCTGGCTGGTGTGGCTCAGTGACTGAGCATCGACCCACGCACCAGGAGGTCACCAGTTCGATTCCCAGTCAGGACACATGCCTGGGTTGTGGGCTTGATCCCTAGTCGGGGGCGTGCAGAAGCAGCTGATCAATGTTGATGCTTCTCTCTCATCGATGTTTCTACCTCTCTCCCTAAAGTCAATAAAAACATTTAAGAAAAAAAAAATGGATTCATTTCTTGAGAAACTGGCACTGTATCTTGATTTTGTGGGATTTAGCATTTCTTCTGTGTGTGCTGAAATGAACTCTCACAGTGTAAGGATCTCTAGCTGCTCTCTAACCTATTCAATGACTAGCAAACATACGACTGATGAGGATGCTAACTGAATCCTGGACTGTGATCAGTGGTCGCTGTCCAGTTGATTTCTTATAAAGCACAGGGCCTGCTACTATCAGAAACAGTCACAGATCCGCCCATAAGAAGGCACTGAAAGCCTTGCGGTGCTGAATGGTCCACAGCTCAGCCTCTCATCCTCTAGCTTCCTCCCCTATCAAATCAGAGTTACTGCCCAATGTAGATTTTCTTCTCCATTTTCCAGAATGTACAGAGTGCACAAGATGGGTGGCTGCTGTTCTTCATTCTTGTCCTCTCTCCTGCTCTCCACTTACTTTTAGGCACAAGAGAGTGAAACGTCCAAGTGTTTGCCAGGAGGAGAGAAGGGCGATAGGACTGGGCCACCCCAGCCCCGGGGGGTGTCTGACTCCGGTGCTGCCACCTGGGCCACCGCTGCCCCGCGCTCAAGCCCTCTCCAGCTGCCTTTCCTGAGGCTGCACACCCCCGGTCTCCGCCTGACTCCCACGTCCTTCCATCTCCTCAGTGAGCGGTTCCGTCCTGCTTCCCTGACCAACCCTGGCCCATGCGTCTCTGCCTGCAGCTCTCGGCGTGCTGCCAGGGCGCAGAGCGCAGTGCTGGGCTGCACCTCCCTGACTAGGGCAAGAGCCGTGTCCTGTTCATGGCTACAGGCTCAAGAGCAGATGGTCAGTTAGTGCAAACCATCTTCAGCGAGCACTGAATTCAGAAGTTATAAGGAAGACTGTGCCCACTGCTCCCTCACTGACCAAACCCACTCTTGTGGACACAGCCCCTGGGCACACCCTGAATTAGATCCATGAATTCTTTGTTTTCCAAAATCTTCAGGAAAGGTAACCCTCTTGCAGCCACCCGTCCCATCTGCAGCCTCTTCCAAAGGTCGGACCGTCTTAAGTGAGGCTGGACGGTGTCCCAGTGGGGCCGGTGCCGCCCTCCAGAGCAGCCACACCCACACCCACACAAGGACTGCAGCCCTTCCCGGCGCCCCTTGTCCCACACGGCAGGACAGGTCCTCACGCCCACCAGTAGGAAGGGCATCTGAGAGGTGACAGCGCAGCATGAAAGGGCCCCTCAGAGCCATCTGCCTTACAATGTGGCGGCTCCGACCCTGCAGACTTGTTCTGAGTAATTACAGACCGTGTCAAAGGCAGAGGCGGACCTGGAGGCACGTTCCCATCCCCACCGCTCTCTTCAGTGCTGCTGCAGCCTCTGCCGTGATGCCCACTTCACCCAGCTCAGCCTGTCACGTTTCTACCTGTCCTTTGAGGTCATTTCCCAGTGCCATCTTCTACCTAAAGTGTTCTCCCTGATCTGTGAAAAAGGACGAAGGCCCTCACTGAAACCCCACATACTAGTGGACCACATCCTGCCATGTCCACGCAGAACCCCTATCACACCAGAGCACCCCCCGCCCCGCCCCATTGCGTCTGGGCTCAGGCCCCTGCAGTCAGGGCGAGGCACACAGCGAATCAGCAGCAAATGTCTGTGGAACAGTAAGTAATTGGCCTCCAAACAGCTAGAACTTCCTGTTAACACCAACAACAAAAATCCTTGCCGCCTGCTTTCAAAGCCCCTGCAGAACGTGAGTGTGGGAGGAAGGCGCTGAGCCACCCTCCGCCCGGAGCTGGTTACCCAGCAGCCTGCAGTAGAGCAGGCCGTGTCCGAGCTTCTGTCCCCACGGGGCCCCAACAAGATTATCTTTAAAAAACAAAGAAGTTCTCACTCTACTTTATGGTGATTTAGCTTAGAAGTGCTGCTGGGTGATTCTTCAGGAGCAAGTGCTCAGATGCTGCATGAGGACAGCAACTCCACAACACTACCTCACTGGTGCCCAATCCCCCACACCCCTGAGCTTCAGAAGGACACCATTATCACGCAGTGGGAGCCACGTCCTTACCAGGTTATCGAGCATCCGCATGAGGGCTTCAAACTCCTGCTCACCGATCAGCCACTTGGGAGGCGAGGCGGTGCTCTCCCCTGCCGGGGCCCCCGGGGAACGGGATTTGGCTTTGTACTTCCCCGGATCCAGGAGGACTAAGTTGTCTGGCCCTCCTGCACTGGCCAGAGTTCGAACCTTTTCAAAACAAACAAACATTACAGTCTGAGCTCCTTACTGAGAGCACAGGTGACTGGGAAATCACGTACACAGAAATGTCAAACCCCTAAGTGTAAGAATGAGAAATGTAGAATGGACAGTGATAGACTAATCACAAGGTTATGTTCAGCCCTGGCCGGGTAGCTCAGTAGGTTAGAGCATCACCTTGATACACCAAGGTGGTGGGTTCTATTCCCAGTCAGGGCATATACAAGAATCAGCCAACAAATACATAAATAAGTGGAACAACAAGTCCATCTCTCTCTCTCTCTCTCTCTCTCTCTCTCTCTCTCTCTCTCTCTCTCTCTCTCATACACACATACAAAAAAAATCAATAAATATTTTAAATGAATACATAAACCCATAATAAAATTTTAAAAACAAGGTTATTTTCAGAAGTTTTTCTTTAGCCTGACAAAAATACTGGGCCCACCTACTTGGAGGAGAAATGTAAAATACTTCTCAAGAGCATAAGCAGCAGAATGGGGAGGAAGGCATGGCTGCACAGACGAGGTCAGGAGAACAAACTTGGGGCTGGGCAGCACTTGCCACCGAGTGGCATAAGTGGCACTTACGGCCGTGAGACTGTGGCAAGTTTCTAGCTCTCTGCACCTGTTTTTTCAGAAGGAATGCCACAGGGTCGAATGAATCCCATGTAATAACATATGTAACGCACCTGATACAGGGGTTGGCACACACTGTATCCACAGTACTCCATAAATAAAAAGAAACTACCATTTGCCAAACTAAATCAGTGAAATGCCATCTGCCCTGTTCGATTTCCAAATCCGTGAGCTCAGAGTTGGCAGAGACTGCTCCAGGACTCCCCCTGCCAACCAGCATCACAGGTTCTGGGAGCCTGCAAACCCGAGACCCCCCGCAGACGGCACGCAGCACCGACCTGGATCTCACATGCAACCACGAGGTTGTGGATGTAGTAGAAGGCCTCCTCGACGCTCTCTCCGACCGACACCAGCCCGTGGTTCCGGAGGATGAGGACCTGAGGGGAACACGAGAGCTCCATGGAGCTAAAGACACTGATGCTTTCTCTCTCTCCCCTTCCCTCCATAATTTAAATGCCAGGTTACATGCCTACTGACCTTGCTTTTAGGACCCAAATTTTTCTGGATTAAAACCTTTTCCTCTTCATCAACCAAAATCCCATGGTAATCATGATAAGCCACCTCTCCAAGGGAAAGTGCCTCCGGGGAGATGGGCAAGAGCCCACATTTCATCGCAGAGACCTGGAGAACAAGCAGTCACACTGAGCGAAAGCCCTCGCTGACTGGTGACAGGGTAAAGTCTTTCCTCGAAGAAATACAAAAGGGGAACAGAGTTAACTTTGTTCTCTTCTCAGAAATAAATGAACCCATGAGCTTAAAAAAAATTACTCTGGGGCTTAGTGCAATGCACAGTTAGAAATGCAGACTCTCACTAAGCTGGGAGAGCCCAAGAGGAAGCCCACATCTTTCTGGATTTCTCCACACTGATGCTAAATGCTCTGTGAGCTCAGACTTGATGACAAGTGAGCCCCGGATCTATGAGGACAGGCAACGGCCTCCTCTGAATGCACCAGAGAGCATGGCAAGTGCTCTGAGGCTGTGTGCACAGGTTAGACTGCAGGTGGGACCAAAACACCTGAAAATCAAATCAAAGCAAATTTGTAAAAGTTGAGGATAATTATACTGTGCAATTTCTTTACATTTATTTAGGTAAAAAAAAAAAAAAATCTAAACCCTGCAGGTGTTGCTTAAGCATCAACCTATGAATCAGGAGGTGGTTGTTCAATTCCTGGTCAGCACATGGCTGGGTTGTGGGCTCAATGCCCAGCAGGGGGCGTGCAGGAGGCAGCTGATCAATGATTCTAACTATCTCTCTCCCTTCCTCTCTGTAAGAAATCAATAAAATATATTTTTAAAAAAAAAGAAAGTCAAACTTAGTGAGTAAAAAATATTTTTAATCCAACTAAGTTAGGTCTAAGGACTTATTTGCAACAAGAGGCACTTCCAGGGAAATGTGCAGAGCCTCTCACTAAACAACTACAAACTGCAGGGGGAGCGCGAGGCCACTCACCGCAGCCCCTGCCGGCGTGTGAATGTGGACCACACACTTCACGTCCGGCCGCGCAGCATAGATCGCCGAGTGCAGCGTGAAGCCAGCTTGATTGACTCCTAGGTTAGTGCTTCCACGGTCTACAACATCTCCTTGCAGATTGATTTTCACCTGAAAATAAGAAAACAAAAATTATCAATGTCAAAAGGACTTCCAATTACCCTAACTAAAAATTATTTAAACCAAATGCTAGTGTTTATAACTACTTTTAAAGGTTTTTCTGAGTTAATCACACAAAACACTAGTTTCTCTTCTTCCTTAGGTTTTCTATGTCTAACAGGATTAGAAGGGGTTTAATTAAGTAACGTGACCTATACAGTCATGACGCCCAAGAGGGAAAGGACATTCTTACCAAACTGGATGCAGTCACTTCACTGTAGAGAAGCCCAAAAGGTACAATGAGGAAGTGTTCCTGCTCGGAGCTCACTCTGGTCTGTGGGGACATGACAGAGTTAGAGCAAAATTCAACTGAAATTATTTGTATCTCTTTGAGGCCACAAACTCACAGGCTTGTCAAACATCTACACAATATAGAGCTGTTACTACAGTCATGTGTCACGTACATGAAGTGCAGTTTGGTCACATTCATGGTAATTGACCAGTGGCATGCACAAAGACGGTCACTCCTCAGGTAATGATAATGAAAACTAAAGCTCACTTTCTAAAAGTCAAACAGATTTGCCTTTAGAACGCAAAACCTGCAGGACAACGAACAATCACAAAACCACACGCAGGAGAGCGCTGGCTTCCTGCCTGAGCACGCTCAGAGCCTCTGTTGGTGTACAACATTCCCTCAGACCGAAGTTGGATGACTGAGCCATTTCCCACCTACTGTTTGACTCTAAAAATGTTTCATTATTGCCCTACCTGGCTTGGCTCAGTGGATAGAGCATCGGCCTGTAAACTGAAAGGTCCCAGGTTTGATTCTGGTCAAGAGCACGTACCTCGGTTGCAGGCTCCTCCCCGGCCTAGGCCCTGATCGGGGTGCGTGCAGGAGGCAACCAATCAATATGTTTCTCTCACATCGATATTTCTCTCTCTGTCTTTCCCTCTCTCTTCCACTCTCTCTAAAATCAATGGAAAAATATCCTCGAATGAGGATTAAAATAAAAAAGAGAAAGAAAAATAAATTAATTAAAATTTTTAAAAAATTATTATTATAGACAAGGCTATAGTAAATATATTTGTGTATCGTGTTTTCTTCTTTCACTTAGCTCCTTAACATTATTTCTAAGAGTGTGCTTAACAGATCTACATATTTTAGTGGGAAAATCTTATAATATACAATTTTCTGAGTCTGAAGCAAAGAGAAAGTGCTAAATACAGATGTAGAGTAACAATGGGAAACGAACATTTCAGTCACTTTTCTGGTCCCCGGTGGACTAGTGCCGGCTTTCCTGCATGTCCTCCCACACGACGAATGCCCCTTCTGTGCACAAGGAACAGACTCTAAGGTCACACACCTTCAGGTCACTCACTGAAAATCAGTATCTCTGGCAAAGACAGGCATCCCACCCAGAAGCACAGTGCGCTGGTCACAAAGGTGGGCTCCACACCATCTTGGAGCTGAGCCAAGACGAATTAAGGGATGGAAAAACCCTGCATCAGCCAACTGCCACCAAGAGAGGAAACCCAGCCCATATGCCAACTGGGCCACCCTGTCTCTTGACACCAACGCTTCTTTAAATCCAATGCGATCTTAAAACAGATTTAATTCAGACAAGTGTCTCTAACCCTCTAACACCTGTTAGCATTTCTCAGTCTCTTTAGCAGAAAATCCCATGGTACTTGTTCAAAGAAAGGGCACAATGACCTGTTAGCACCTTTGATTACACTGATAAATACTGCTAATAGTTCTTTTCTGTTAAGTGTCTATATGATAACACCTAGATTGTAACAAAAAAGGATGCCATAAATAATTTAAAAACACAAACTTTCCTCCTCAAAGATTCTCTAGTTCACAAGATAAAGGAAATGTTCTGGTAACTTCAATTTAATTTTTACTCAGTGTTTAGTCCCAAAGTCCCAAATAATTAAGGGGGGAGGGGAGACACAAGCAATTGAAGCAATTCAACCTTCTTTACATAGCATTCATAACAGGACTAGCGGTGAACATTTTTAAACTTCCAAATAATGAGACGATGTTATTAAAGCCAAGGATTACACTTCCTGTTATAGCTGTACCACTTCACATTACATCTCTACACAATGCCGACCACTCTCACACAGGCACAGGAACAGAGCTGGCAGCTGTGGAGGGCTAACTGGACCCACTGACCAACCATCAAAGGGCCCATGGAGTTCTGTGGGACAGTCCGACTGGGACAGACTCTCAGCTCAGCTGGGGGTTTCACGCAGTCGTTCATCTGAGAGTACGTGTGCGTCTACTCGGTGCCCAGCACAGTTCCTGCCCCTGGGCACACACAGCACAAGACACTCAGGGACTCCCTTCAAGGGGCTCATACAGACCGAGGGCAGGTGTGGACGACGGACACAAATGTAAAGTATGGCTGAGGTCACTGCTACGGGGAGAAGTGAAGAGGACGAGTTGGGGAGGGGTGACATTCTATAAACAGGACAGTGTGGACACGACAGGGTCAGGTTTGCATTTGGAAAGGTCACTTTAGGACCACATGGAGAATAGAGGGGAGGGTAATTTGGTATCTCTGGCAAAGACCCATATCTCATCCCAGAAACACAGTGCACTGGCGACAGAGGTGGGCTCCAGACCACCACCTCCAAGATGTAGCGTTCTTTAAGTCCAGATTGGAGCTGAACTAAACACCATAGGTTGAGTCCACATGTAAAAAACATCTCCGTGTGTGTGTGTGTGTGTGTGTGTGTGTTGAGTAGGAAAAAAGGGCAAAACAATCTAAATGGCTGCTAACACTGTTGCCTCAGGGGAGAGAAGAGTAGTGGCAGTTACAACTCTTCTTTAGACATTGGTGTAAGGAACACTTGTTACTATAAGCAGGAACTATATTAGTAATTTAAAATATCCAGCCAAACCGGTTTGGCTCAGTGGATGGAGCATCGGCCTGAGGACTGAAAGGTCCCGGGTTCGATTCCGGTCAAGGGCATGTACCTTGGTTGTGGGCACATCCCCGGTAGGAGGTGTGCAGGAGGCGGCTGGTCGATGTTTCTCTCTCATTGATGTTTCGAACTCTCTATCCCTCTCCCTCTCCCTTCCTCTCTGTAAAAAATCAATAAAATAAAAAATAAAATATCCAATAAAAAATAAATGAAAAAACAAAGATTGGAACAAGTTTAAAAATCAAAGGAAGGAAACAATTCAAAGAGGCTACCTCCACAAAACAGAAACACAAACCAACACCCGACAGTGCACTGGGAAGCGAAGAAGGCAAGGGAATGGAATACAAGGCAGGAGGTCGCGTCTGGGCAGAGGCAGGGACACTGAAGCGGGGGTCAGGAGTAGAGAGTGGGTTCAGCAAGGAGTTCCCATCTTCTCTGTGACACCACAGGTCACCTGCTGGGTGAAGGAGGTCAGGAATTTCAGAGAGGAAAGCACAGGAAACGTGAGGGAGCTTATGAGAGATGGCTGCCTACAGCTGCCAGGCAGTGGGGGGTCCCCTGGAGACCCGGTTGCAAATGTATGGAGATGGCCAGCGGCTCTGCTGGGAAGCTCTCTGCAGGCAGATCCGGCTGCTCAGGTCCAGGGAGGGAGAGGACGGTGTTGACAAAGGGCTCCTGAAACGATGGACCCTGAACCCCAGCTGGACAGCACGGGGAGCGAATGTGGGCAGACGGACTGGCTGTAGGAGGGAAGACCCACAGAGGCAGGGCTTGTTTCATTCCGTGATGGAACCAAGTGAGAACAACGCTTGGTACAGAACAATAAACGCTTACAGCAGACGCCCAGGAAATAATGATTGTCAGAATGAAGTGAAGAAAATAAAGGTCCTGATAATGTCGAGAAATGGCTAAAACTAGAGAAGCTAACGAAGTAAAATAAGAGATGGGAAGAAAATAGCTCCAGTCTTAGGTTTTTAGGCATAAAAAGATTTTTAAAACTGCCTGCATTTGGCAAACACTCATTTATGAAGTCAGCACGCAAGAGGAGTTCTAAAGAACCACTGTTCTCATCATTTTCATTCAAACTGGCGAGTCCTCAGGTTATTGGACTCTGCCGTCAGGATCAGAGGAAGCTCTTCCAAGCTTGACTTCAGCTCAGTGGCTCCCCCTCCTCCCAAACAGAAGAGGTGGGACCAGACCCACGCCAGTCATTCATCATCCAGTTACTATCTCCCCCAGTACTCACTGTGATATGATTGTAGATCAGCTGAGACCACCCGAAGAGATCGGCCAGTCTGTAAAATGCTGCCAGCTTACACCGCAGTAACTTCTCCCCTTTGTCATAGGCAATAGAATCAGATCCTCTAAGGTCGTTCACAGGAGTTACCATACCAAGACCTGAAATAAAGAAATATAAAGCACAAAGATTTAATATGTCTTACCAAAAGTAAATCAAATAATAACAGTTCTGAGATGTTAATCTTCCATACTACACCATAAAGTCAGTCTCAAAAACTCAAAGACAATTTCATAAAGACCGTATTCCCCAACATTAATACAATTAAGTTGAAATCAATTAACAAAAGGTAGCAAAATAGGTAAGATGCAATAGAGCAAAGCTCAGAAGGAAAGTTACAGTATTAAACATTTATTTTTAAAAACGGTTTATTTTTATTTTTTTTTATTTTTTGTTTTTTTTTTAACTTTTTTTTTTAATTGCTTAAAGCATTACAAAGGGTATTACATATGTGTCCTTTTTTTCCCCCCCGCCCTTGACAATACCCCAGCTTCCCCTACCCCCCAGTGTCTTATGTCCATTGGTTATGCTCATATGCATGCATACAAGCCCTTCAGTTGATCTCTTAACCCCCTCCCTCCTGCCCCCCAACCCTCCCCGGCCTTCCCGCTGCAGTTTGACAATCTGTGTGAGGCAGCTCTGCCTCTGTATCTATTATTGTTCAAAAGTTTATAATGGTCTCTATTATCCATGAATGATAAAAACGGTTTTTTTTAATAATCTAGGTTTCTACCTTATGAAACTAGAAAGAGTAAATTAAATCCAAGATTAAAAGAAAATAGGAATAATAAAAGTAAAAGCAGATCTCAAACAGAAAAATAATAGAGTAAATCATTGTCTTGAGATTAAAAATGAAATAAAATAATGAAAACAAAATAAAATATGCCTCCAGACTCATCAACAAAACACAGCCACGATATCAATTACCAGTGTGAGGAAGTGGAGAGGGGCCATCACTACACATCTTTCAGACACTGAAAGAACAAAGGCCCTGGTTGGTGTGGTTCAGTTGGATGGGTGTCGCCCGGTGCACCAAAGGGTTACCGGTTGATTTCCAATCGGGGCGCATGCCTGGGTTTCAGGCTCAATCTCCAGCAGGGGCGGGCGTGTAGGAGGCAGCCGATGGATGTTTCTCCCTCACCAATGTTTCTATCTCTCTTTCCCTCTCCCTTCCTTTTTCTAAAATCAAAAACATTTTAAAAAAATAAAAATAAAAAAGGATAAAGGGATAATATGAACAACTATGCCAGCAAATTTTTTAACTTAGATAAAATAGACAAATTGCTTACGAGACACAAGCTACCAAAGCTCACTCAGTAAGAAATAGATATTCTGAGTAGCCCTATTTCCAGGCCAAATGACTTCACTGTGAATTCTATCACACGTTTAAGAAATAATAATACCAGTTCTACACAAACTCTTCCAGAGCACTTTCCAACTGATTCTGCCTGGCCCAGCATTACCTTGACACCAAACCACACAAAGACATGACATTACAAGAAAAAGACAGACCAATACTTCTCATGAACATAGGACTAAAAAGTACTTAACAAAAGTTTAGCAAATAAACCAGCAATACATGAAAAGAACACATATGACTAGGGGGAGTTATCTCAAGAATGCAAGGTTAGTTCAGCATTCAGAAACCAATCAATATAATTTACCATATCAAACTAAAGAGGAAAACCATGGAATCATTTTAGTAGATGCAGAACAAGCATGTCAACATCCATTCAGGATAAAGGCTCTCAGCAAATCAGAAACAGAAGGGAACATCCTCAACTCGACAGGAGCATCTGCACAGCTGGCCACTACCATCAGACCTCATGAGGAAAGGGTGAATGCTTTCCTAAGGTCAGGAACAAAACCGTGTTTTAGAAGATTTTTCAAAAGATGGTGGCAGTAGCAGTATCGTTTTTGAATCTTCTTAAATCTCTATCCCAACCCCACACAAAAACTAACTGGAGCAACTAGGGATAACAAAACCAAAACCCAAAGATGATTTCTATGACACACTAGGTAACGACAAAGTGAGCCCGTGAACCAGAAAATAGAAGGGGCAGGGTTGTCGCAGGCAGAGCGCATGTTACCAGCATGGACCATGAGCCAAACCTGAGACTCCCAAAAGAACCAACAAGAACTCACCTGGGCCCTACCTGGTTTGACTCAGAGGATAGAGCATTGGACTGAGGACTAAAGGGTTCAGGGTTCGATTGTGGTCAAGGGCACATACCTACCTTGCAGGCTTGTCCCCCGGCCCTGGTCAGGGTGCGTGCAGGAGGCAACCAATCAACGTTTCTCTCATTGTTTCTCCCCGTCCCTTCAACTCTTTCTAAAAATCACTGGAAAATATCCTCAATAAATAAATAAATAAATAATAAAAGAACTCATTAGGAAGCTCAGAGGGCCAGGTTCAGAAGGGCAGCTGAAATCAGAAGGAGCTCCGCACGCTTTAGAGCACACTGTCCACAACTGTCTTTCAGGACAAAGTCTCACACTAAGAAATTTGTAGAAATCAAAATCCAAACTGAGCACCACAGACCATCAAGAAAAGAGAAGAGAAGAAAAGGAAAACAAGGTCCCGATAAAAGCACTGGAGGGAGCAGAACCAGATTCCATTCAATCAGCTGCCATTTTTCAGCACTTCACAAACACAAAACAAGAGGGAGCTCTAGAGCCATGACTTTGGAAAAACTTTCCTGAAAACTAATTTCATGTAAAAACAAACAAAAAAATAGCATGCCCACACCATACAAAAATTACTATACAAAAAAGGGCAGAATCACATCCCTACAGACAACGAGAGCACACAAGAAGACACGTCCACAAAACAGATGAAAATGATAACCTATTATTTCTTAACAAGGTAGAGAAAGGCATTAATAACGAAAGTAAAAAAAACAACATTTAATACAATTAGGAAAATAAATAAATAAGTAATAATTTTAAAAATAATTTGCTAAACAAAAAGTTGGAGAAAAATTAAAAATATTTTTTTTTAAATCAAGGAAATGAAAGGGATAAAAAGGATTTGAGGAAAAGGACAATTATAGAAGACAAACCAAGAAAATCCACTATGCACATAACAAAAGCAAAGCAACAAAATACATACTAAACACCAATTCAAGAAAATATAGCTAAAATAGCGCTGGCCAGTATCACTCAGAGATTAGAGCATCAGCCCTTGCACTGAAGGGTCATGGATTCGATTCCTGGTCAAGGGCAAGTACCTGGGTTCAGGTTTGATCCCTGTTTCAGCCGGGGCTTGTGCAGGAAGTAACCAATCCTGTGGGTTGTGGGCTCGATCCCCAGCAGGGGGCATGCAGGAGGCAGCTGATCGATGTGGATGAATTGATGTTTCTCTCTCCCTCTCCCACCCTCTCTCTCTAAAAATCAATAAAAACAGCCCTACCCAGTTTGGCTCGGTGGATAGAGCATCGGCCTGCAGACTGAGGGGTCCTAGGTTCGATTCCGGTCAAGGGCACATACCCGAGTTGCGACTCGATCCCCAGTGGGGGGGCCTGCAGGTGGCAGCCAATTAATGATGCTCTCTCATCGTTGACGTTTCTATCTCTTTCTCCCTCTTCCTTCCTCTCTTAAATCAATAAAAATATATTTTAAATAAATAAATAAAAATCAATAAAAACATATTTTTTTTAAAAGAAGTTAATAGTGAAGAGGGTGGCTGACTGGTAAATCTGTTTATACTTGTGTGGTGGTTATAAAGGTGTTCATCTTAAAGTCATGTGTGAGTTATACATCATTTGTTCTATGCCATCTATATATGTTATACTTTACAAAAATGGTTAAAGTTTGTTTCTAAGTTTAGATTTCTTTCTCCCTTTCTTTTTGTGGTATGACATTCTTAAAATAAAATTTCCTTTACCTCTGATTAGAAGACAATATGCAAGTAACTATATAACATTATTCTTTTCTTATCGAATTCATATGAAATGTCACTGGACTCCATTAAGAATCCCTATGAAAACCTTACTTAATACTAATTGACCTCAAGAGGGAGGTTTGAGGTAGCAAATTAAATGTCTCTAGAAGTTAGTGAGATCTGACTCTGGTGAATGTCAGTCCACCTCTAAGAACACCATGGAACAGACAGGTAACAGCAGATGCCAGGCGACCTAACGGAAACCAAGACCTGGTGCTGGTCACTCAGAAGCAGACCATCCACTAGACCCACCAGAGCCTGACCCAGGCTCAGTACACAGGGGTCACATTAGCTGATGCTCCAGTGACCCTGGGCTCCACCTTTGACAACTAATCATTCTTTGCTCACATTCTCACATGCACCCAATAAATCCAACATTTTCCCTCTGGCTTTCTGTTGGAATTCTTCTGTTTCTCACTTATTTGCAAGCAGCAGTGAGGAATGGTGGGTAAGAAACGTTGGCCTGACTGAAATGAGTTCAGGCACAATCAATGTGCTATCTATAACCATTATTTCTGCTCAGCTTAATTCACACAGGGTCTGAAAAGCCACATAAAAAGTCATGTGGCCCAGCTGGTGTGGCTCACTGGTTAAGTGTCAACCTATGAACCAGGAGGCTACTGTTCGATTCCAGGTTGCAGGCTCGATCCCCAGTAGGGGGGCGTACAAGAGACAGTCAATCAATGATTCTCTCTCATCATTGATGTTTCTATCTCTCTCCCTCTCCCTTCCTCTCTGAAATCTATCTATCGATCTATGTATATATAAAAGTCATCTGCCTGAAAAATAAGTCTCACTGGCTCATAAAAAAGGGAGCCCTCTACATTCAAGACATTTTCAAGCTTACAGCCTATTTTTTACTAAAACACATTAATTTTCAAAAAACTCCATTCTATATATTACATGTATTTCAGGAAATTTTTCCTGGGAAATGACAGCACGTACAGAGTCAGGAGGTACTCACTCATGTTCAAGGCAGCCATTCCTCCTTGTGGGGCCGCCGGGTAGACACTCGGAGCGTTTGTGGTCATAAAATCTGCAATCTGCTGTAATGCCAGCAGGCCGGTGGGGTTTTTCCCCTTCTTAAACTGTTCCTGTATCATTGATTCCAACTCTTCACAGAAAGCCTAGGAAACGGTAAATTCCAACAGTGAGACACCGTTTCCTTTGTGTTTCTGGAGAAGGCAAGGGTAACTTTCACGCAGACTGAGTTGCTGTTTGTTTTCATCCAGTCCTAGGAAGGTGGGTGGACACTCTCATATATAACTACTTGAAGCACAAATTGGTACATTCTTTCTGGAAGGAATTTAACAATATAAAAGCTTAAACATTTGAGCAGGCATCCTATTCCCAGGAATCCTTTCTAAGGAAATACCTAGGGATGTGCTCAAGATTTATCTGTAAGGATGTTCGCCGCAGCAGTACCGACAGAAGGCAAAACAGGTGTGTCCACAGGTGAAAGTGCAGAAGACTAATGAGATACACGGACCCACCTGACCAGCAGCCGCCAACCTTTCGGACCTCACGGACCACAGTTGGCAACCGCTGCACCTGACAATGGAATGCTATGCACTTTCAACATGAAAGACCAAGTAAATGGCATAAATGTACTCTTGACATATGTTTGAGTTAAAAGGTTATAAAGCAACACAACCAGTTCGTTTAAGAGCGGATGCATATGGAAACGTAGAAGGACTAAAAGTAATACATCAAAATGCTCACTGTAATTCTGTGACAGAATCACTAGTAATTTTCATGTTCTACTTTACGCTTCTCAGTATTTTCTTCATAATACAGTTTTTAAATTACTTTAAAGTTAAAAAAGAAATCCTAAAATATTCATCCTTTATAAAATAATCCTAAATTAGGCAAAAAGGTTAATAAGTTGGGTTGATAGAAATTTTAACATGAAGTCACTACTGAAATACACATAATTTATAATTTCCCCAAAAATTATTAAAATGATTTTCACATATCCTATAAAGAAATAAATACTGTCAAATAATTATAAATAATATTTAATGTGAAAGTGAGAGTTCACTGATTATCCAGACCCGAGTATAAGCACTCCGAGGGCTGCTGTACGGCTGGTTCTATGTTAACCTTACTTCTAGTCTCTCACTGCTTGAGCTGAAAAGATAGGTTGCGAAGGGACAGAATAAGTACACCTGTCACTTGAGGGAAGCAAACAAAAGCAAATGCAGTGGCGTTAATTCAATGGCATAAAAGAATGCCAAGAGCCAGGAGCCCCTGCCTACCACACCATGCTACCTAATGCCATCCATCATACTCTGCGGTAGTCGAGGGGGGAGGGAAAAGCTGGCAGGGCCTTGGACTGCAAGGAAAAATATATCACCGACACATGGTTCTGGGGCCACCTTTGATGGCAATGCAAACTTCAGGGATACATAAAGACATGCACAGCTGTAGGTAAAGAGAGACACAGATGCCTTACTAAACCTCACCGAGTGTGCTGGGCACAGGGCATGCAAAAGCTGAGTTCAACAGCTCCCTGCTCTCATGGGCCCTCAATCTGAAAAACCAATCTATGTCCATGGTTTTCAAATCCACATACAGCTCTAAAGGAAGCTCAATTCAACATACACTACAACATGTGCTACACACACTACACTCTGCACTAGTCCTCTCTCTGCTCCAGGATCCCATGCTGCACTTAGACGGGACTATAAGGGGACTTGGCTGTCCGCACAGTGCCTGGCATACGAGGTGCTGGAAGTTTACTTTCTCCACTCTATCCCTAGTGATTTGTTGCTTTTATGTAGGAAAACTGTTCAAGCAAAAGTCTAGATGTTAAACTGATTCTTTTTTTCTTCTCATATCTTCCTCTTATTTATCCCACATTCAAAATAAGACTCAGATGAGCCTACCCTCTCCACCTCTACAGCAGCGCCCTGACCCAAGCCACCGTCACCTCTTGCCTGGAAGACGGCTTTCTCCCTTGCCCCACAGGATGCTCCCTTCTCTACCCCGAAAGCAGACTGAGTTCTGTAGAAACTGAATTGCGTCTTTCCTGTCTGCAGCCCTCCAGTAACGGCTGTGCTCTGAGTGCAAAACGAACCCCTGACCTGAGCTTCCCCAGCCTTCCAGGACCTGCTCCCTCCTCCCTGTCCTTCCTAAGCTTACACACACTGGAGCCACCAAGCTCGCCCAGGTGCTGGGAGTGCACGTTTGCCCCTCCCTCAACCTGGAATGGTCCTCCCCATGCCCCCGCACAGCAGCCAGCTCCTTCCCCTCTCCGAGTTAGATTCACCTTCCTCCCTCAGACAGGCTTGAAGAGGAAGAGGAAGGAAAAAGATAAAAAGTATGAACAATAAAATGGCAATAAATAAATATCTGTCAACAACTGAACCTAAATATCAAAATAAATGAACAAGGAATCCAATGAACAAAATAAACTGAATAAAATAGAACCAGCCAGAGGCCTAGCAACATGGAACAGACTGACGAATCTCAGAGGGAAGCGGGGAGGGGACGAGGAGGGATTACATGCATTACCTACAGACACAGACAATAGGGTGGTAAAGGCCTGGGGCAGGACGGAACCAGGTGGAGGGGGATCATGGGGAGGGTGGGTAAAAGGGGGGACATCTGTAATACTCTCAACAATAAAGATTTTAAAAAAAGAAAAAAAAGGCCTGTCCTAACCAAGTCATACACAACCTAGTCATCCAACTGTTCTGTTGGTTCCTTACTGCATATCTTCAACTAGAATGCAAAGTTTGAGACTTCATCCAGGTGCTTACACAGGTGTTACATATATGTCAAAACTCATCAAGCCGGACTTAAGACCTGTGTACTTTACATTACACCTCAGTCATATGTGAATAACAACCACCAAACAAATAAATCAAGTTAGAGGCCAATTCCTTGAACAGCACATGAGATAATAAACATGAATAAAACAGTCAGTGACTATCTGCCAATGGCATCCCACAACATGAAGATAGTAAAGTAAGAACAGATGAGCAGAAGGCGGTCCACAGGGCAGCAGCGTCCCCATGAAGGAAGATAAAGACAGCTCCTCTACCTAGAGATGCAAACAGAAGACACTTTGTTGGGGTGACTGTCGTTCAAAAGCTGATCAATCAGTAAATCAGGCACTGCCGAGGCCTACCATGGGCCCGGCCCCCAGCTAGGTATTGTGGAGGAAACAGTCCTTTTTAAAAGATGCCATAAATAAAGACTGAGAAGCAGTGAGAGTAAAAAGGAGAAATCAACACCTGCTACCCTTTATGACCCTGAAGATTTTCCCCTGTTGTCTGATAACTTAAACTAAACGGAGTTCTCTCAGCAGCAATACAATATGGAGGCGCTGATTGCCTGTGTTAAGACAACCTGACTATGACACACACAACAGCGCGCCAGAGGGCAGCACTGGAGAAGGAAGAAGATACTTGGAGAAGCAGCTGCTCTTACAGGACTCTGCAGAATCATGGACACTCTCTTCTTCTGCTCCATCATGTTGAAGTCCTGGCGAAGGTCAGGTGCCATGTTCCTCTCTCGCAGGTATTCTGGATTATTCTCATCCACCCTGTCGAAGTACCTCTCTTTGTGAGGGGCTGTGGTCGGGGGTGGTGAGGTCACCACTGCAGCTTGAGTATCACCATTCATTGCACAATCTTTCTAGGTTCCTACAGAATAAAAATGAAAGAAAGTATTGTTTCTGAATCAATGTGCAACAGCATTTCACAATGAGCACGCCAGCCTGATAAATACATCTGCAGCGTGAGGACCTCTGACTGCCTGGCCATCGGAGCCATGACGTGGGAGGCTTCTTTGTGGCCCTGGCTGAGCAGCCATCTCCACCCTTGCACCAGCCAATGGCATTTCTTGTCCTTGCCATTGTTCTTCAGCAGACAACAGAACAATCTAACAAAGCTACTATGTCTTCTCACAACCTGAAGGACCAGATAGCAAAAATTTGATAAGACAGTTTAAAGTCAGGACATTATCCCACAACTTCATTTCTGGAGAAATTTGATTTATGTTATTTTTCTAAAAAAGTTTCAGTAGTGATTTTTCGAAAGATTCCCTAAATAGATCAATAAGGGAGAAGGCTGCTCACACATCTATGCACACAAATAAGAAATGACCCTCTTCAGCATCACCTTTTTGGTTCAATAGCAGGTACCGAAAATGTCAACATGACCTACTTTGTGAATAAAACCTAAAAAATGCCCCAAAGGCACAAATTTAAGTCTGCTAATATGTGCCCAGCACCAAGAAGGTACTTACTTTACATTCTTTTTAACCCCAATCTTTTATTTGCAACTAGAGGCCCAGTGCATGAAATTCATGCACGGGTAGGGTCCCTAGCAGCTGCCAGCTGTCCGCCGGGGCCTCCCTTCCCCAGCTGCTGGCTGGGGCCTTCCTTCATTCTGCGCCGCCCCCTGGTGGTCAGCACCCATCATAGTGAGCAATCGAACTCCCGATGGGTTGAACTCCTGAGGGGACACTTTGCATATTAGGCTTTTATATATAGATAATGTTCAAAGATACTAAATTATGTTCATCTTTAACTACTAAATCTCTAAACCAAGCATGTCAAACTAAAAGGTTAACAAGGGCCACATAAACAAGGTTTAAGTTTATGTGGGCCGCAAAAACACAAAAGCTTCAATTTTCATAGAAACATATGTTTATTTTGATAGAGACATGCTGAATTCAAAGGGCTGAAATAAATGAGTCATCGTTAACATAAGATAATAGAACAATTTAATATTAATATTTTTCTTGAATATTAATTTACCAGACACTGAATAACTGCACAAATTAACAAGCGTAACACAAATAAAGAAAAAAAAATACTTTGTGGTACCAACAGCCAAAGAATCAATTTAAGAAAACTTTTTTTTTTTAAGAAAAAAATCAATTTGGACATTGCCCTTCTAAACCTAAAGATATGATAGAAATAACAGCAAGCTTAACGTAGCAGTATTTCAAGGACTGAAAGACAAAGCATGAAAATAACAGGGGACTAAAAGTCAACACAAAATAAAAGAACCGATGACCTAAAATGTAGTCTTTAAAAGTACTGTTCTCTAAATGCTTCCTTTAAAATTTTACTGTTGCCCTGACCAGTTTGGCTCAGTGGATAGAGCGTCGGCCTGCGGACTGAAGGGTCCCAGGTTCGATTCCAGTCAAGGGCATGTACCTTGGTTGCGGGCACATCCCCAGTGGGAGGTGTGCAGGAGGCAGCTGATCGATGTTTCTCTCTCATCGATGTTTCTAACTCTATCCCTTTCCCTTCCTCTCTGTAAAAAAAGATCAATAAAATAAATATTTAAAAAATAATAATAGCCGAAACCGGTTTGGCTCAGTGGATAAAGAGTCGGCCTGCTGACTGAAGGGTCCCGGGTTCGATTCCGGTCAAGGGCATGTACCTGGGTTGTGGGCACATCCCCAGTAGGAGATGTGCAGGAGGCAGCTGATCGATGTTTCTAACTCTCTATCCCTCTCCCTTCCTCTCTGTAAAAAATCAATAAAATATATTTAAAAAATAATAATAATAATAATAATAATAATAAAATGTTACTGTTTACTTTAACCTAGTTTGCTCTAAAAGAACAACCCAAGAACAAAACAACAATGGTTGTCTGACATTTCTCTAGAGGTAAGTAAAGCTGAACATTCTGAGCCAATGATAAAATGTTCTATTTCAGTTTTGTTTTTTTAAAGACAAAAGGATATACAGTATATTAACTTCTCTATTACTAAATGAGTCCTGCACACCGCCCACTGGGGACTGAGCTTTCGAAACCCAGGCATTGCTGTGACCAGGACATTTTAAGACATTTCATCAGTAAATAGGAACACGGAAACACTTAAGAAGCAACCAGAGCTGGTTCCTGGTTCCCAGAGCTGACTGGAAGAAAAGAAACTTTGTAAAACCAACATGCTAAAGATAAGGCAGAGACTGCTCCGTTTTTATTACAAATTGCTGTGTGAATGGGATAAGATAGACTGCAAACCAGATATACATGTATTTCATTCCTTTAATAAGGAAGTCTATAAACTTAAAATACACATATTCTGAGCCCAATAATTAAAAATAAACATTCCCTGGCCAGGTGGCTCGGTTGATTGGAGCATCTTCCTGTACACCAAAAGGTTTTGGGTTTGATTCCCAGTCAGAGCACATACCCAGGTTGCAGGTTCCATCCCCGGTCGGGAGGCAACTGATCAATGTTTCTCTTTCGCTCTCTTTCTCCTTCTCCCTCTCCCTCTCTCTCTTAAATCAATTTTTTTTAATTTAAAAAAAAAATCCTCGGGCCCTAGCTGGTTTGGCTCAATGGATAGAGCGTCAGCCTGTGGACTGACAGGTCCCGGGTTTGATTCCAGTCAAGGGCACATGCCCTGTTTGCAGACTCGATCCCCAGGAGGAAGCGTGCAGGAGGCAGCCAATCAATTATTCTCTCTCATCATTGATGTTCCTATCTCTTCTTCTCCCTTCCTCTCTGAAATCAATAAAAATATATATATATTTTTAAATCCTCAGGTGAGGATTTTAAAAAAGAGGTTATCTCTGATAATCTCCTTTAGAAAAATAAATGAATAAATAAGTAAACAAAGAATTCCAGTTTTAAAGTACAAAGTATAGTACTTGGTTTTCTGTCAGTTATGGCTTCAGGTTTCACTAATTTAAAGAGTGTGTTAAGACAGCAAATTTTTCCTAGGAAGAACTCTACAAAAAATTATTACTTAATCCAATATTTTTTTATGGAAAAATACAGATTAAAAAAAAATTCTCTAAATATGGGGCCAGGTGGGTACTTGAAATATGGGGGGACTTACTCTGTATAGTACATGATTGTCTAACCACTGTGTTGTACACCTCAAGCTAATACAGAATAATTGCAAACTGTAACTAAAAAAAAAGAAAGAAACCAGATTCAGGCTTTCAAAATAGGGTGAGGCAAAAGTAGGCTTACAGTTGTTTGTATGGAAAATAATACAATTAATAAATATTAAAACAAAAATAAACTCTGTTTTGAGTAATCACAACTCTAAACCTACATTTTCCCCACCCTGTATTTTCCCCACTTTGGGGTTATTTTAATATCTGAGTAGGTTTATTTTTTATCTGAAAAAACAATGGATTCCATATCTGGCTTAGGAACACTCTAATTAATAAATCTCAAAGAGCAACAGTTTTACTTTGTGCCATGCCAAATAACAAGATGAAATCCATCTGGAAATAAATGTTAAAAGTAGCTTTTTGTTTTGTTAAGAAAAAAAAGAATTCTGGAAACTTAATTTTTAAAATAGAAACAATCAATGTTTAATACACATATGACTTAACATAAATATTAAAATCTCAATACCATATATAAAACTAAAGATTCTTCATTACAATACATATGAGATTATATAACATGTTTAAGTGAAAAGTATAAGATTCCCTATTCTGTAATCTTATCGACATTATAATTATCACACAGACAAGATTATATCATGGAAAGTAAGCTGTATTAAAGTTAAATAAATTGACTCAAGAAGCATATAAATTGCTATGATTTTACCTGTGTAAAATTTTAAGATGTCACAAATCTTAACGTGTTGATACCTAAATCAATGAAATCTCTGGGAAGAACACTTTCAGACATACACACCCAACATAACCCAAAAGTCTGGGTGAACCACGTCAACCAAGCCTGGCCTGCACATGTAACGCCTCACGTTCAGCCACCTGTCTTGTCCTGCCCACACCATTCTGACTAGCTACTTACCACCCACCTCCTGGAGGCGCAACAGCCTCCGCACCAGTTTCTCTGCCTCTAGTCTCCTGACAACCCCCACACCAATCCACTCTCCACAGCTAGCCAGAGGGAGGTTCAAAATCATGTCATTCACTCCCTGCTTAACCTGATAGCTAATTAAAGGACTTCAGCTGGATCGTGATTCAAACAAACTGTAAAATGAAAGGTAAAGAATGACATTTGGGCTCTGGACAGTATGTCTCCGTTGGTTGGAGCGGTGTACCAAACTGAGGATATACTAACAAATATACCAAAGACTCTTGGGGCCACAACAGAAATCGACACACCAGCAGGGAGAACACATCCAGCGGTGGGGGCAGAAAGAGCAGACAGAGGGTGTTAAGGGCTGAATTGTGTCTCCAAAAGTTGATGCTGAAGCTCGAACCCCCAGTACCTCAGAATGTCACCTTATCTGGAAATAGAGTCTTTGCCGATGGATTAGTTGAGATGAGGCGTGCTGCACGGGATATTAGGACACAGATACAAATACAGGGAGAAGGCCACGTGAAGATCAGCGGAGGTGATGCTCCGCAAGCCAAAGAACCCAAAGATGCCAGCAAATCAGCAGCAGCTGGGGCAAGCCCTGGACCAGACTAGACCCGTGGTCGGCAAAACTGCGGCTCGCGAGCCACATGCGGCTCTTTGGCCCCTTGAGTGCAGCTCTTCCTAAGCCTTAGGAGTACCCTAATTAATAACAATGTACCTACCTATATAGGTTAAGTTTAAAAAATGTGGCTCTCAAAAGAAATTTCAATGGTTGTACTGTTGATATTTGGCTCTGTTGACTAATGAGTTTGCCGACCACTGGACTAGACTCTCCCTTAGCCTCAGAAGGAACCAACCTGGACACCTTGATCTTGACTCTGGGCTCCAGAAATGACAGGCAAGTTTCTACTGTTTATGCCCCTCAATTTGTAGCACAGTAAACCCTTGATTTTTCAAACCTCCATTTAATGGATTTAGGATTTAATGGACATTTCTGATCCATATGCCGTATGTGAAAATTAACACGTTTATTTTAAAATGCTTTTAACCAAGACTTGCTTATAATTAAATTAACAAGTTATATTTTGTTATTAATTCACTGTTGTTTTTTTTTGGGGGGGGGTGTTTGTTTTTTTGTTAATCCTCACCCAAGGATATTTTTTCCACTGATTTTTAGAGAGAGCGGGGTGGGGGGAGAGAACATTGATAAGAGAGAGACACATCGCTTGGTTGCCTCCTGCACACGCCCCGAAAGGGGGCCAGGGACAAACCTGCAACCAGGTACGTGCCCTTGACCTAAATCAAACCTGCAACACTTTGGTGCATGGGGCCCATGCTCTAACCACTGAGCACACCAGACAGGGCAATTTGTCAATTTTTTTAACATACCCAATTCGGACATTTAGCTTTATATAATAGACTTTCAGCTTTAGCGTTTAGAAACCCTCTCACCCGAATTCATCTATTATATTGAGGTTTTACTGTACAATGTCACAGCAGCCCCAGAAACTAATAGAGGACTATCCAGGAAGCTTCACAGAAGAGATGCTTTTACTTATTTTAAAATATGTTTTTATTGATTTTAGAGAAAGGGAGAGGGAGAGAGAAACATCGATGTGAGAAACTGATAGGTTGCCTCCCATACGTGTCCTGACTGAGGATCAAACCACTATCTAGTTATGTGCCCTGACCAGAGATCGAACCAGGGACCTCTCAGAACATGGGATAATGCTCAACCAACTGAGTCACACCAGCCAGGGCAAGAAATACTTTTAGAGTCTGGCCAGTGTGGCTCAGTGGTTGAGTATCGACCTATGAACCAGGAAATCATGGTTTAATTCCCAGATTGGGGGCTTGATCCCCAGCAGGGGGCATGCAGGAGGCAGCTGATCAATGATTCTCATTGATGTTTCTATCTCTCTCTCCCCCTCCCTTCCTCTGAAATCAATTAATAGATAGATAAAGAGATGATAGATAGAAAGATATACAGACAGACAGATAGATAGATAGAGATATTAAAAAGAGAGAGATGCTTTTAGAGCTAAGCAGGTGCTTCCAGGTGGCTCGGGACAGGGGGCAGTCACCTGGTGAATGAACACCTACTGAGCTTTAAAGACAGCAGCACAGAAGAGGCAGCACAGTGAGGCAGCGGTCATGGCCCCTTCTTTCACACATGGTGCCTGGCACCAACTCAAGGAGCTTTAACGACCTGACTGAACTAGTCTCTCTTCCAAACCTTTCAGCCCCAACTCAAATAGCTCCTGTTCTGTGAAGCTTTCCCAAGGCCCTGAGCTTGGCACTTGGCCTCTTGTGTTCCAAGACAACTTATTCTCACCTCCTTCCAGCCATTTTCAAACAAGACCAAATCACTGTGTAGATGCTTGTTCCATCACCAGTTTGTGGGCCCGTGAAGAACAAGGACACAATTTCTAATTCATTTTTTGTAAGCAAGCCCTGGGAGAAAGTTTCACAAATAGCAGTGACTCGACTTTGTTTGTTCTTGAAGTAGGGTACCTGCTACAAGGGACACCCTAACTTCTCTGGAAGAGCTCCGTGAGGCTCACATCCCTCACCAAAAACCAGTAAGTAAACAAGTGAGGTGATGACTGTGTTCACCAACCTGATTGTGGGAATCATTTCACAATGTATACACATATGAAATCGTCATGAGGACCCTTTAAATATATTACAGTTTTGTCAATTATACCTCAACTAGAGGCCTGGTGCACGAATTCATGCACGGGTGGGGTCCCTCGGCCTGGCCAGCGATCGGGGCCAATTGAGACCAGCCAGCCAGGGAGAGGGGCCGCGGGAGGTTCTGATCGGGGCAATCGGGACCAGCTGGCCAGGGGGAGGGCCCGCAGGAGGTTGGCCATGGGAGCGCACTGACCACCAGGGGGCAGCTCCTGTGTTGAGTGTCTGCCCCTGGTGGTCAGTGCGCATCATAGCGACTGGTCGACCAGTTGTTCGGTCGTAAAGGTCGCTGAGGCTTTTATATCTATCTATATGTATAAAAAGCCCTTGGCCCTAATGCCGTAACAACCAAAGACCAGCGTGGGTGGGCAGGGCCATGTGATTTCGCGCGCTGGGCTTCTAGTATATAAAAGCCTAAGCGACTGGAACAACCAGAACAACCGGTTGCTATGACACACACTGACCACCAGGGGGCAGACACTTAATGCAGGAGCTACCCCCTGGTCGTCAGTGCGCTCCCATGGCCAACCTCCCCCTGCTGGCCAACCTCCTGTGGTACTTCCCCCCCGGCCGGCAGGCCCCGGGGCTGGGACGGGGAACTGGGGTGGGTGGTGGTGGTCGCAGCCCCTTTCACAGAGGGGTCAAGGGCCGGCTCCCTCCTTTGGGCCGGCAGTCAACCTCCCATGCCCTGTCCCTCCCCCCACCCAGCAGACCCTGATTGGCTCGCCGCCTGGCCACCATGGTGGTAGCACAGCAGTGAGGGAAGGAGGAAAGGGGGAGGCAGGGAACTGCATGGTGGCGGGGTGCCGACAATGGGGCGTCAGCGTCCGGCGTCCGTTCCTTCTGCACCTGGCCCAGCAACTGTTGCCTCCTCTCCGGCCCGGCCCTGATCAGCCTGGCCCCGATCAGCTCCAATCACTGGCCAGGCCTAGGGATCCCACCGTGCACGAATTTCATGCACTGGGCCTCTAGTATATAGATAAAGCTAGAAAAAAAAGCTTTAAAATAAGTCAAAGTGAAGCCTTTGCTGAAAAAAATGACAAGGTTTTTTTTTTTTACTGTTTTGTACCTCTTAATCCCTTCACCTTTTTCACCCCACTGCACCCCTCCCCCCTGGCAATCATCAGTTCTCTGTATCTTTGAGTTTTTGTTTTGTTTGTTCATTTATTTTGTTTTTAGATTTCACATGTAAGTGAAACCATATGGTATTAGTGTTTCCCTGAAGAGTGGCAAGACTTTAAACAGGCGTAGAGGAGCCGACACTTCGGGCTAAGCCTGGCAAAGGGCTCGGAACAGCGCTGCAGACAGTCCACACCCTGCCGGCGCCTCGGGTGGGAAAGCAGAAGAGGCTTGGATGCCCAGGCCAGAAATCCATCACAAACTCTCAGAAACCTAACATTCTAGAAGGGGTGCTGTGCCAGTCAATGAAAAGGGAATCAAACCCCTTTTCTACCGGCAGGAGGGAGCCCAACATTGGATCCACCCCCTACATAAAGGAGAACCCACTACCACGAGTCAGAACCCTCACTGCGCACATTCCGAGCCAGCTCCCTACTTTCGAAGGACAGACGCCCTCCTATGTTTAAGGTTCCTCTGCACAGCTTCAGGCTGACGAAACAAGTCCTGCTCGGGACAGTGAGCTCAAAGCCTTTAATTCCTCTGATCAGATTATTTCTATTCCCGTCTCTCCAGATGTTCTTTAACAGATAAAACGGCTCAAAAATCCCCTTTAAAACAGTCACTGTTTACTATGTGGTAAGTACTGATTAGAGACTCATTTTTACGTGTATGAACTCACTTTTTCCTGCTGATAAGAAAAGGGAGGCCCAAAGCAGTAATGGGGTTGCTAGGGTCTGACCTCAGGCTGCCTGGCTCCATAACATCTGCCCTAAATTCCATTACCTACCATCTGTGGCCATCACATGTCCCAGCAAGTTCAACTTAGAAAAGAGAGCAAGCTCTGGCAGGGCTGCGCAGTGGTTAGAGCGTCATCCCGATATGCCAAGGTTACAGGCTCAATCACCAGGAGGGCACATACAAGAATTGCATAAGTAAGTGGAACAACAAATCGATGTCTGTCTCTGTCTCTGTCTCTCTCTCTCTCTCTCCCTCCCTCCCCCTTCATCTCTCTAAAAATCAATGAATTTTTCAAAAAGAAAGATGCCTGGGCCAGTGTCGCTCAGTTAGTTGGGCGTCATCCCGTGAAACAAAAGACTGCTGGTTCGATTCCCAGTCAGGGCATATGCCCGGGTTGTGGGCTTGATCCCCAGTGCAGGGCGTGCAGGAGGCAGCCGATCAACAATTCTCTCTCATCATTGATGTTTCTATCTCTCTCTCCCTTTGATAAAAATATGTTTAAAAATAATATAAATAAAATAATAAGCATCACTGAGGTATCAAATGAACAGAGTACACAGTATTTTGCATTTCCAGTAGCATGTTGATACCAAACATTTGTTTAAAGTTTTATAGTTGAATACATCTTTTTTAAATTAAATCTTTATTGTTGAAAGTATTACATATGTACATATCTTAAGTGTTTCCGTAGGGTGACCCTCTCCTGACTTTACAGGTGATAAAACGTAGGTTCTAAGAGGCTGTCTTAGCCTGAGGTAGAAACAGCACGGTAACAAATTCTCAAGTTGCGTTGGGAATGTACAGGGTTAAAAGAACCCCCCCCCCCCCCCCCCAGTCTCTCCTCCAAAATGACTGTGCTCCCACCAGAAGCACTAAGGAGGAGCATGTCTTTAAACCCATCCTGGCTCCACTGCACAGCCACCACCCCCCAAAGCACTGGATGTCTGCCTCTGCCCACCAAGCAGGCCTGATGCCCCTTCCTCTGGTGTCGGGAACGACGGGCAAGGTTTACTGCTGACCAACAGGGCACTGGCCACACCGGCCCTGGAGCCGACAGCTACTAGGGGAGCACAGCCCCTCGCCCACCGGGACAGACAGACCGGGCCTCATCCTTTTCTGCAGTCTGACAGCATCTCACACTGCGGTCGCAGAGGAGCAGCTCCACAAAAGTGGGTTCAACTGAGGGGTTAGTGGGCTGTGGAGAACCTCAGAGCCTTTCTCACTCAATGTGATGAAGTTCTCTGTCATGGTTTAAATGTTACCCCTTCATTCTATTTATTTCTTTTATTTTTGTTAATCCTCACCTGAGGATATTTTCCCCACTAATTTTTAGAGAAAGTTGGAGGGAGGGAGGGACACACATATCAATTGGTTGCCTCCCTAACCCAGGATAGAAGCTGCAACCCAGATACGTGCCCTTGATGGGGAATTGAACCTGTGACCCTTTGGAGTGTGGGCTGGTGCTCTAACCACTGAGAACACCTTCCAGTACTGACCCCTTCATTTTAAAAGTAGGAAAACTGAAGCTCAGAGAAGAGAGAAGATGGCAGAGAGCAGCAGCCTGGTGGGTGTCTAGTCACCATGCTGCTCACTACTTGTGTGATCCTGGACAAGTTGCTTAACTCCTCTCTGGGACTCAGTTTCCTCACCGATAAACTGGGTGCTGTAGTGACAGCCTTAAGGGATATGGTCAGAAATGCTATTTGGAGCATTTAACAGAGCGGCCGGCAGGCAGACAGTGGACACACAATAAAGGGTGGCTATGATCACTGGACAAAACTAGGACCAAGTGTCCTGGCCAGCCCTGTGCGCATGCCACAGCACCGAATTCCTTCTTGCTCACATTTTTGTTGTTGAGACAAATAAGTAAAAATTTCTGATATCTGTCATAACTACAACTGATAAAATTAGTTTCTCATATAATTTATTTCTCATTATCACTACCACCTTCCTACATTAATATCCAAATAACTTCTAAAGTCTTTAAAAATTCCAACTGATAAAGGGGAAAATTATAAAAGTCTAAAAACCAGAAATGAAAAAAAGGCCAAAAACAAATTTAGACAAAGAAAAATTATGCCTCAAATAACATCTATTTATTAGTTTTACTTAATCAAAAGGGTGCCATTTCAAAAGACATGACGGCACTGAGGAAGAGGAAGAATGCAAGTCTAGAAGACTCTGCGCTCAGGATGGAGAGCAGCTGCAGATCCCATGCAACTTCAAATGCAGCTGCCTGGGAGCTAAAGGATAAACTGCTGGGGTCCAATCCCAGCAGGTCCAGGGGTCCCCAAAGGTGTGGACGGAGTCGGCGAAGAAGGAATGACACGAAGACAGCCTTCAGTTGATCAGCAGCCTAGTCAGGACCTACAGCCAGGATTTCCAGCCAAAGTTCTGGTCGGAGCTCTGGTTAGGAACTGACGAGGATCTGATGTTTATTGTCTTGTTACATCCGTATTTATACCAGCCGATTTTAATCCTGTCAATTTCTATTACAAAGGTTAGGGCGTTTCTTATCTCCATTCCAGGGAGTAAAGATTATGTAGCTTAACTACCCGCCTGGCGCTTAATTAAGGGGTTGTATCCCCTCCCTAACCTCAGGGAAAGATCCCCACCTGGGGAAACAACCTTTCTCGGAGAGGTGACCTTGGTTAAAACACATGGCGCTAAAGAGAGCAAACATATTAAGAACAGTATGCTATATACGCCAGGTCCATTGAAACATATGCTGTGCAGATGTTTCTTTCCTGCAGCGACTGTGTCAAGCAGCAAGGATGGACCGGCTTCCGGCAATAAACTACCTTAATTTTCCACTGACTCTATATTCACTTACCCATCAAATATGTACTGAGCACCTACAGTGAGGCTAACAGGGCCAGGCATTGCTCTTCCATCTGGAAGCCTGGGAAATATCAGGGCACAAAACAGATTTCTGCCTTCAGGGAATTTACATTCCAGCAGAGGGGGCCTGGCAGGAAACCAGATAGTAAGTCAATCACACAGAATGTTAGAAGGTGACATCACAGTGGCGAGGGTGTTAGGCACGCCAGGCAGCGAACAGTAGAGCTAAGGCTGGAGAGAGGACTGGCGTTTGTTGTTGGGGAGTGAGAAAGGGGGATGGAATTAGTCTGTTTGCCATCATTTTCTTCAAGCACTGAGATATTTATATTTCATCTACATTTTGGTAAATAAGCAAACAAAGATACAGAGGTTCACGCAAACCTAACGAGTTGGAAACCACTCTAAACTCTCCCATCTTGCATCCCTGTTTCTACTCTTAAACTCTTTCTCCACAATCATGTCATCAACCCGTGCCCCGTCCCTGCTTGATGCCCATCACTGGCTTCCCACAGGCCCTAGAATAAATTTGAAATCTTGACCACAGCCAGCCGGGGCCTCCCCAGTGTGGCCGGCAGCTGCCATTCTGAGTCCCAGATCTCCTAGCCTCCCTTCTGTCTGCACACTCCCAGCTTTCCCGCCACAGAGCTTTCAGAACTGCTCTTCTCTGCCCAGAAAAAACTGAGTCCAGCTACTGGGAGTGCCTCACTCCTGTCAGCCAGGTGTCAGGTCAAATTTCACCTCCAAATGTTGAGACTGGTTTCTCTGGCAACCCAATCCCAGTACCCCAACTCTCAGGTCTCTGAAATCACCCAGGGTATTCTGCACTTTCTTTCTCTTCAGGGCACTTATCACCACAGTCAGAAAACTAACCATGGAGCCAGACTCCTGCTCTGTAAGCTTGGGGGATGAGTGGTCTTAACTCCTCTGGTCTCAGCGCCCACAACTGAAATAACAAGGCTAACACAGGACCACCTCAGAGTGAATCATGTAACTTGCGTGGCACAGTGTCTGACCCACAGGAAGCACTCCAGCGTTATTACTAGGGTTACTATCAGAAACTCATCGCTTGTCTCCTCTATTAGAATGTAACCTCCAAGAAGGCAGACTTGTCTGCCTCGTTCACTCCTGCATTCACAGGGCTCACACTGAATAGGTCCTCAATCAATAGATATTAAGGAACAAATCCAGTCCAGGTCTACCATTCTGGACTGGCAACGCAAAACTGGACGCCAGAGGCATCTGACTTAAGAAAAGCCGTCACTGCTTCATTCAATCACAACTGACGTATGACTGCAGAGGCTCTGGGGATCGAGCAGCTCACTAAGCAGATCCAAATCTGAAGTTCCAAACTGCAAATGGACAGTCTGCGTATCAAACTGGGTTTTGTGTTTTGAGTTACCTGGGTTTTATGTTTCTAAGAATTACGTCAATTCCCAAAGTTGGTAGACAGAGTAGCTTTATCTGCCTCTAATGGGCTAGACTTGGAGACTCAAGCAAGTACAATTCCCAGAGGTAGGGAAATAAGAAAAGCAAGAAAGGAGACTTCTAGACCTCACCACTAAGTGTACTGGTGCTTACAGGGAAGCCCATAGAGACTGCAGGAAGACAAGAAGCACAGGTTGACCAGACACGTGAGTATAGGAAATTCTAAGTAAATTTAATAAGGAAAAAAAACTACCCTGCGCTCCAGTGAAACACATTAGGGGCGCTGTTTAACAACACTAGCCTAAGGTGGAGTATTGCCTTGAAAAATATATGGCTCTATACCGGGGGCACATTTTAATAGTCATGAAACAGTGGGATGAAGTATTTAATCACATAAATGACCTACTGAGTAAATGTAGCCCATACTTCAAGTTGTTCAAATAGCATAGACACAACTAGATTGCAGCCATGTAACAAGGCAAATACACAACAAAGACAGACGTCAACATGGCTAGACAAGGGCTTCTGTCCACCTCTCCTTCACTCTGCAGCCCCAAGTACCTGAAGGCTGAATTGGAACAGGCTGTTTGCTTGGCTATTTCCGAGTGGTTGCAATAGCTCTATTCTTCACCTATCATCTGCCTGAAATCAGTGTGAGGCCAGTAGGTGGTAAGTACATGCGTGGGTGACTCTCAAGTACTACAACTGCCGGAAAGTGGCGGTAATAAATGGGAAAAAGGAAGGTTTTGTGATCATCAGAGTTCAAACTCCAGCCCAAATACTTACTAGAAATGTGCCCTGGGCAAGTTCACTGTTTGTGCGCCAGTATTTCCACTGGTAGAAGGGGGACAATAATAACACCTGTCTCACAAGACTGTTGAGGAGTGGGCATGATACGCTCAACACGAAGTCCTGCTCACTGGTTAGCATAAGCTTGACAGCCGGGACTTGAAACTCCTCCCCTTGGCTTTCAAAAACCTGGAATACAGCACTGGCTGGTGTGCTCAGTGGTTAGAGTGTCAGCCCACCCGCTGAAGGGTTGAGAGTTCGATTCCCAGTCAAGGACATGAACCTGGATTGCAGGTTTCCCTGGGCTCCGGTCATGGTGCAAGCGGGCGGCAACCAATCGATATGTCTCTCTCACATCCGTTTCTCTCTCTCTCTGCCTTCCTCCCTCTTTTCCTTCCTCCCTTCCTCTCTTCCTCTCTCTTAAAAAATCAATGGAGCCTGACTCAGTGGTTGAGTGTCGACCTATGAACCAAGAGGTCACGGTTCAATTCCCGGTTGGGGCACATGCCCAGGTTGCAGGCTCAATCCCCAGTGTGGGGCGTGTAGGAGGCAGCCAATCAATGATTTTCTCTCATCACTGATGCTTCTATCTCTCTCCTTCTTCCTTCTCTGAAATCAATAAGAATACATTTTTTTAAAAAACACCTATAATATAATAAAATACACTTAACACTAATGAGTAAATTAATCTTTCGTAGTTAAAATTCCCTAGAGTTACTTTACTTATCTAAATGAATGTCAATAGCTCCCATATATAAACCCCATTTTTTAAAAAGTACTTAACTTGGGGACTGAGGGAAACCCTATAATTTTTGCATATCCCTTTTGTTTAAAAATAAAAACAAAATGACTAAAAACTAGAAGTCTAACATCTGTATATGCATAGATGCTTTAAAAACCTTAAAATTATGAGGCTGTAGATTAGATTTTTAGAAATGAAATCTTTTCAACTGGGGGGAAAAAACTTGGAGGACAGTAGAACAGATTCCCATTCTGTGAACAGCTGACTTTACCCAGACACACTAAGGGGCGACTGGTCACTGGAACCGCGGGAGAAATCCCTCCAGACACAGGCTGGAGCAGTAAGCAGTGTGCCGGAAAGGAGACCGTCTAAAGCCCAGAGGAGCAAAGACGCGCCTATCCCTCCCATCTGTCATTTAATACTGAGCTAAGTAACACCAGCACTTTTAACCTGAACTTCACCCGGCTTTGAAATGAGTGAATAGGTCATTCTTTCCCAACTATGCTATACTGTGTGTTGAGAAAAATCTCGAGCCCTGACCTTGCAGCCTGACTTCTCAGGGTTCTACAGGATAGAAATGACCCATCTAGTCAAGTGTTTCACCCCAAGCCTCAAATGAATAGTAACACCTCATTTACTTAGGGGACGTGATTCTAACCAGATCCCAAGAGTAGGACATACTTCAAATGATTTCCACACAACAGTTCGGAGCACTTCTCAAAAACTACAGCATATTTTAAAGAAGCCAATAAAAATGTGACTCAGATAACTGTAGCACCACAAAAAGGAACATCCCAGAAAATATGACTCCTGTAAAAAGTCGTAGTTGTAGGGCCTTGCCTACAGTGGGAGCTCAAAGAGCAGTTGCTGAATAAAATAGCAGGATAGGACATCTTTAAATAACCATTTAAAGAGTGAACCTGACAAAAATGTACAATAAAGGGAACCCCAAAATGGGTTATAGAATTAATATAAAATTTCACTTCCTCTTTGACTCACATACTCTGAAAAGGAAGTAGAGATATCACTAAACTTTCCCCACTTTGGTGGATCAGAAGTGGCTACTTTATCTGGCATTTCTCTGATTAGTAGACGAAGATGAATGCTTTTCATGTATATTTACATCTGAAATTTCCCATAGGGTCTATTAATTTCTTTGTCTGCCTACCTCTTTATTGAAATCTTGATGTATTTATTCCAACAAATTTGAAAGAAAAGTATGTGTATTGACCTTTTGTTATATTTGGCATTCCATAATTTTATTTTTAATGAGTAAATAGTTTAACATTTTGCATATTTAGTTCTGTAAACCTTTTCCTTTGAGTTTTGCTTCTAAAGAAAATGTTATCATTCCTTCACAAGCACATGGCTAATAAAATGGAGCAAGAAAGTTTTAAGACCCTATCTCTGACAAACATTTTACTTTGCTATTTCTCCACAATCTCTAGAATTTTAAACATTTCTCCTTAACCCATCTGGAACTCATTTTGGTGAATGATATTTTCCAGTTATCTCATCACCAATTCTCTCGGAGACACAGAGGCATGTTTCTTCACTTCCCACCAGGACGTCTCAACTTTGCACCAGCAGCACCCACTACTGCCTCATAATCTGCTGCCTGATGAGGAGACGGTTGATCATCTTTTGTACCTCAGTTTCCTCCTTCATTTGTAATAAAATACATTCGCCGAGACCGGTTTGGCTCAGTGGATAGAGCGTCGGCCTGCGGACTGAAGGGTCCCAGGTTCAATTCCGGTCAAGGGCATGTACCTGGGTTGCGGGCACATCCCCGGTGGGAGATGTGCAGGAAGCAGCTGATCGATGTTTCTCTCTCATCGATGTTTCTAGCTCTCTATCTATCTCCCTTCCTCTCTGTAAAAAATCAATAAAATATATTTTAAAAAAATACATTCAAATTATGTGTTCCAAGACTGTAGAGGCAATCCATAAATATATATATATATATATATATATATATACATACCATATATATTATATTCCACACCACACACCACACCCCACCACATACATATTTTAGTAGATGAAGATATATATATATATATGTATATATCTACTTATATAAAAACCATGGGTGGTGTTCATCACATACAGATGAACAGCCGAGACTGAGCGGAAGGAAGTCAGTCCTACAGGGGTTGTCTTGGCAACGACTGCGCCCTCCCCCAAGCTGTTTCCCGGAGCTGTTTCCTGTAAGGGCGGAGTTTGAGGCAGGAACCTGACCTGGGAGCATGGAGGCAGATCTTTCTAAAGTGTGCCGTGCCAGCATGGGGTGAACCTGAGTGGGGTGGCTGAAAGGCTTAGAAAAGACAGACAAGAGAGTGAAAGCTGGGTCTCTGTGGGACGCTGCTTCTCTGAGAGACAGCGACCACACCCACAGCCATGCCTTTATTTTATAGCAGATGCTACCAGGCAAAGTAAGGGCGTGACCAAGATGTTTACAAACATTCTCCTGGGTTTCAATCCTACTCAACTACATGCACCTGAACTCTATCAAGCCCACATCACTCAGGCACATGGGGCCACATGTTCGGACCATAGGTTCAAGCTTACAACTACAGCTGTTGGCTATAATTGTGCTGGGAGGGCCCTGCCCTCCAAGCTGGGACCTGCACGTGGCAATGAGAGGACTGTGCCCTCTCATCAGTCCAAGGCTTGAACCTGTCCAAACACTGTATCGGCTCCCCACAAGAAAGTTTTAATTCTGTTTCTTTGTTACTAATGTTGTGGCCCCACCCCATAACAAAGAAACAAAGGAAAATTTCCCCATCGAATTTCTGAATAGTATTACTCCTTCGGGAATGCCGTGTCATAAATTAAAATTGAAAGTGGGTGCAATCATCATGCTATTGAGAAATCTCAATAATAAATGGGGTCTTTGTAATGGTTCCAGATTTATTATCAAAAGATTATGACCTAACATTATCGAAGCTGAAGTATTAACAAGATCTGCAGAGGGAGAGGCTGTTCTGATTCCAAGAATTTGTCCCCATCTGACACTGGCCTCCCATTTAAATTGATTCGACGACAGTTTCCCGTGATGCCAGCATTTGTGATGACTATTAATAAATCACAAGGACAAACTCTAGACAGAGTAGGCATGTTCCTACCTGAACCTGTTTTTGCACATGGTCAGTTATATGTTGCTTTCTCTCCAGTTTGAAGAGCATGTGATGTTACAGTTAAAGTTCTAAGTACTTCATCACAAGGGAAATTAGTCAAGCACTCTGAAAGTGTTGTCACTCTTAATGTGGTGTACAGGGAGATATTAGAATAAGTTTAATCACTTTATCAGTCATTGTTTGCATCACTGTTCTTTTTATGTCATGTTTTTGTTGTTTTCATATCATATTTTTGTTTTTATATCATGCCTCTGTTGTTGTTATATCCTTTTTCTACTGTTTATTTATTAATAAATTTATATATTATTTTCATATACATTTTACTAATTTCCTTTCATCTCTCACATTTCTATTATAGAGACAGGGCACATAGCAATGTTAAAATATTTCTGCTAATTAATTCCCTTTTTAAAAAATATATATTTTATTGATTTTTTACAGAGAGGAAGGGAGAGGGATAGAGAGTTAGAAATATCAATGAGAGAGAAACATCGATCAGCTGCCTCCTGCACACTCCCCACTGGGGATGTGCCCGCAACCAAGGTACATGCCCTGGACCGGAATCGAACCCGGGACCTTGAGTCCGCAGGCCGATGCTCTATCCACTGAGCCAAACCGGTTAGGGAAATTAATTCCCTTTTAATGTGCACGAATTTCGTGCACCGGTCTACTAGTATATATTTAAAAGCCTAAAAGACCATTACACCCTAACGACCAGTCAACCAGTAGCTATGACACGCACTGACCACTAGGAGGCAGATGCTCAATGCAAGAGCTGCCCCCTGGTGGTCCATGCACTCCCACAGCCAACCTCCTGTGGCCAGCCAACCTCCCGTGGTCCCTCCCCCTGGCCGGCAGCCAGCCAACTTCCAGTGGTGCCTCTCCCCAGCCAGCCGGCCCAGATCGGCCCCAATTGGGACTGGGTGAGACGGCCCCGATCGCCAGCCAGGCTAAGGGACCCCACCCATGCATGAATTCATGCACCCGGGCTCTAGATAGATATAATAAGTGTAAAATATCTAGCACAGTATCTGGCACATAATGAATACCCTATAAATAAATATTTTAATTTTCTGATATCTGAGAACATAAAAGTAACATGCTTTGAAATTCATTCCAAAAACTTAAAAACATTGTTTAACCAAGTAGAAGTTAAAATACATTATTTTAGTTAAAAATAACATTCAATTATAAACTCAATTATAAACTTATTTTACCTTTTCATATTTTAAGTAAAACTCCAGTGTTCTAACTGTATCAATACATGCAACACTAATTATGAGATTTCTCATTTTAATTCAATTCCTAAACCAATATTCTAGTGAAACTTGCTGAAACAGACTTGGGTGTGGTTTTGAAAACAACTGGGTGAGGCAAGTAAAGATAAGCCAACTAACCATGTGTTTAGTAGAAATGAACTTTAACGCACCCTTATCCTGTTTTTAGTTCCAAAATCTGTCTGATAACAATGGTTCAGAAAGAATCTGGCTTGGGTCTTCATCAAAATGTCATTAGCCTCTCAATGCTAACTGGTTAATAAATGTGCTGGTTTAGCCCTAGCTGGTTTGGCTCAGTGGATAGAGCGTCAACCTGCGGACTGAAAGGTCCAGGGTTCAACTCCAGTCAGAGGCACATGCCCGGGTTGCAGGCTTTATCCCCAGTGTGGGGTGTGCAGGAGGCAGCCAATCAATGATTCTCTCTCATCACTGATGTTTCTATTTCTCTCTCTCTCTCTCCCTTCCTCTCTGAAATCAATAAAAATATATTTTTTTTAAATGTGCTGGTTTAGACCTTAGGGCAGCGGTTCTCAACCTGTGGGTCGCGACCCCTTCAGGAGTCAAATGACCCTTTCACAGGGGTCCCCTAAGACCATCGGAAAACACATATATAATTACATATTGTTTTTGTAATTAATCACTATGCTTTAATTATGTTCAATTTGTAACAATGAAATTGGGGGTCACCACAACATGAGGAACTGTATTAAAGGGTCTCGGCATTAGGAAGGTTGAGAACCACTGCCTTAGGGCCACCTGAATTCTCATCCCAGTTCACCACTTACAGCCTATACCTTAGAAACACTTTCATCTCTCTATACTTCAATTTCTTCACTTGGAAAATGGGAATATCATTATCTACTTCCTTGGTTTAAGATTTAATGAGTTAATTTATGTCAACTTATTAGGGTAAGTAACCAGTTAGTGTTAATAAAGGAAGGGGCCCGGCTGGCGTGGCTCAGTGGTTGACCGGTTCAATTCCCGGTCTGTGGGCTCAATCCCCAGTGTGGAGCCTGCAGGAGGCAGCCGATCAATGCTTCCCTCTCACCATTGATGTTTCTTTCTCTCTCTCCCTCTTCCTTCCTCTCTGAAATCAATAAAAATATTTTTTTTAAAAGAAGAAATTGCTAAATGGGAAGTAAATCTAAAAAATGTTTTTAGATAATAGTGATAACTAGAGGCCCAATGCCCTCACAGCCCCAGCTGCCTTGTGGCCCCACCCCCCTGCCCACTGGTCATTCTGACATCTGGTCTAATTAGCATATTAGCTCATTATATAGGATGACATCCAATTTATGTGGTTAAAAACAGGCTAGACGAAAATACTAACAACACAGCATGTAACTTGATCGCTGAGTTTAATTGGAATTAAAGTATTTTAATGCCCTTTTTTTGTCTGCTCCAGAAATCCTATATAATAAAAGGCTAATATGCAAATCGACCAAACAGCTGAACAACTGGTTGCTATGACGTGCACTGATCACCAGGGGGCAAACGCTCAACACAGGAGCTGCCCCCTGGTGGTCAGTGCGCTCCCACAGGCTCACGGCTGGCGAGCGCAGCGGTGGTGGCAGGAACCTCTCCCGCCTCTGTGGCAGCGCTAAGGATGTCCAACTGACGGCTTAGACCCGCTCCCCTAAGCCGTCAGTTGGACATCCCCTGAGAGCTCCCAGATTGCAAGAGGGTGCAGGCCAGGCTAAGGGACCCCCCCCCCCGCACCGAGTGCACCAATTTCATGCACGGGGCCTCTAGTGTAATATATAAATATTAATTTCAGGCTTTGCTAAATATGCATGGTAAAATATCAAGGGTAACCATGAAAAGAACATAATACAGTGGGGCCTTGACTTACGAGTTTAATTCGTTCCGTGACAGAGCTCGTAACTCAAATTACTCGTATGTCAAGTCAAAAAGTGAACGAGTGAGACACGTGATGCTGGGCTGATGCTGTGGCGTTCACTGTGACGTTCGCTGCGCCAACTAGCGGTGGGGTATCTGAAGCTGGCTCGTAACCCGAATTTTAGCTCGCAACTCAAAGCAAAAAATCGGCCGAGAGACGGCTCGTATCTCGAAAAACTCGTTAGTCGGGACATTCGTAAGTCAAGGCCCCACTGTAGAGTATATACTTCCCAAACCAAAAGAGAGGAATACATAAAGAAAAACAAAATAACCTGGTTATTTAAAAAGGTAAGGATGGAAGGGGAAAATGACAAATAGAAAACAAAATATAAGGTATTAGAAAAAGTACACATTTATCAAAACCACAATAAATGTAACTGTACTAAACTGCCAATTAGCAGACAGACATTACACCCACTGTAGTAGGCGGAATAATGATCACCAAGGTATCAGTCCTAACCCCCGAGGCCTGTGAATGTTACTTTTCATGGCAAAGACTTTGAGGACAGTGTGATCATCCTGGATTAGCGAGTTGACCCCAAATGCAATCACCAGTGCCCTTACAGAAAGAAGGCAGAGGGTCTTGCCCTCTCCTATCTACACAGATGTAAGAGAAGAGGGCAATTTGACAAGGAATAGACACTGGAGTGTTGCAGCCACAGCCTCAGAACACTGGCAGCCATAAGAAGCTAGAGAGGCAAGAAACAGACTCTCCTCTAGAACCTGCAGAGGAAGGACATCCCTGCCGACACCTTGATTTTGACTCACTGATACTGATTTTGGACTTCTGGCCTCCAGACTGTGGGAGAATAATTTCTGTTGTTTAAAGCACCACATTTGTAGTAATTTGTTGCAGCAGCCTCTATACACATAGCATAAGAACAGAACACATTAAGTTTGAAAATAAGTAAACACCAACCAAATAAAGCTGGAGTTCTATATGAACATGAAATTAAAAAGACCATGGGAAATAAAAGCATTTCTTTAGGATGAAAAAGTGACTACATAACGACAAAAAGTTAACAAGATGAAAAATATATATGCCTAATAAAATGGTATCAACACATATAAAGCGAAAACTGCTAGAACACAAAGAGAAACTGACAAATCTACCATGGGAGATTAAAATATTGCTTATTAACAGGCAAAGCAGTTCAACAAATTAGTAAGGAGAAAATTACAACAATATAATTAATAAGTTAGATCATTAACAGAAACATGCACCTCCCTGCTTTTCAAAACAATTAACTTAAAGAATACATATTTTCCTCTAGACTACAAGGAACTTTCGTAAACATGCACCTCATATCTGGATGGAAATACAGAAAATCTCAACCAAATCCAGAGAATCAGTAGCATACAAACTATTTCTCTGGTCACAACACAATTAAGTCAATAACAAATATATTCTTTTTTAAACCATACATTCGGAGCCCTGGTCGGGTGGCTTAGTTGGAGCATCCTCCTGTACACCGAAAGGGTGGGGTCAAGGGCGAGTATGGGTCTCTCACATCGCTCTCTCTCTCTCTCTCTCTCTAATCAATAAAAACATATCCTCAGGATTAAAAGAACACATACTAGTAAAAACCGTTGAGTTCAGTAAGTAGCTACTTTCAGGGAATGTACAGCCTTAAACACATTTTTTTAAAATACATTTTATTGATTTTTTACAGAGAGGAAGGGAGAGGGATAGAGAGTTAGAAACATTGATGAGAGAGAAACACTGATCAGCTGCCTCCTGCACACCCCACACTGGGGATGTGCCCGCAACCAAGGCACATGCCCCTGACTGGAATCGAACCTGGGACCCTTGAGTCCGCAGGCTGACGCGCTCTATCCACTGAGCCAAACCGGTTAGAGCTAAACACATATTTTTAAAAAATAAGCAACCTTCTCCTAGAAGTTAGAAAAAGAACTCCAAACCATTTAGCAATCACACTCACTATGTCTTAATATATATAAATTCTAATCATAAACAGTGATGAAGGTCATATTACTAGTATAGCTTAGATTATAGCTACAAACGTTCTGATCACCTGAATTTAAGAGCACAAACCATATGCCCGTTCAGAGAGGAAAAATGTAGATGACAAAAGATGTAACTCATGCATCCATTCTTGCAAATGCTATGCAGCCTTAATTTTACTGAGAATAAAAATGTTGTTAGTTTTTTTCACAGCACAGTGAAATCTAGGGTCAATGGCCTCAAGAGCTGAAACAACATACAAATACCTCAATCTATGAAAAAGTACTGGCAAGTTTCCATAGTTGTAGTCAGCAAAATCTGCACTATTTTCCTGAGATTTCTAAGTCTCCCTAGTGCATTATGAAGCAATCAAAATGGAAATGATCCACCAAGAAAAATTAAAATATACTTTAAAGGAGAACTGTTAGCTTGATTTTTATAAAACAGAAGAAAAATAACTGTGGTGAATGGTATGAAATATCTTAATGACCTGAACAGCTCTATCTGTCCCTACAGAGAAGGCCCTACCAGGAGCTCCTGCACAGTCATCCTCAGGATGGTCCTCTCTGTCTGATCTGAAGAGCCAGGAGCCCTTGAGGGGACACTTCTGTTCTTCATCTTTGATTTTCCAATGCTCAGTTCAACACCTGACTCATTGAAAGCCTCTGAATAAGTTCAATGAATTAGTAAGTCTCTTAAAATGCTATTATTGTCACACATAAGCCAGAGACAAAGAAAATCCATACCCTCATCACTTGGCTAAAAACAGAAAAGAAACACTACCCTGAAGGAATCCCCAGCTTTCCTAAACAATCCATCAAACACCCAATGTAGAAAAAAGAGCCCATTATTCAATACTAGAGGCCCGGTGCATGAATTTGTGCATGGGTGGGGTCCCTCTGGGTGGCCTGCGGGGATCGGGCTGAAACCTGCAGTCCAATGCCACCTGCAGCTCCTACCCTGCCCCTCCCACTCAACCCGGCCCCACTGTACCTGTCCTGGGCTAGCACCCAATCAGTCCCCATCGGGAGAGGCTCGCACATGCCGCAGCAGCACTTGCCAGCCGTGAGCCCTGCATCTGGCGCCCTCCCGAGGGGAGTGGCATGCAGGATCAGGCAGAAACCGGCTCTCCAACATCCCCCAAGGGGTCCCGGATTGTGAGAGGGTGCAGGCCAGGCCAAGGGACCCCACCAGTGCTCAATTGGGGTGGGACCGCGGGAGGGCTCCAGGGCGTGTCCAACCTGTCTCGCTCAGTCCCGATCGACTGGACCCCAGCAGCAAGCTAACCTACCAGTCCAAGTGTCTGCCCCCTGGTGGTCAGTGCATGTCATAGTGAGCGGCTGAGCAGCCTTAGCATATCATTCGCATATTACACTTTGATTGGTTTAACAGTTGACCGATCACCAGACGACCGGACACTTAGCATATTAGGCTTTTATTATATAGGATTCTGGTTGAACGGGTCAGTGACATTCCTAATGGTTATGCTGTCAAAGTACCGTGGCTTCAGTCACTTGGAGGATACTCAGAGCATTTGAGATAACAAGTATCTGGATAGTGGGGTCACCCAGTTCCCCTAAATAAGGGCAGATTAACATCACATCCCTTCCTATTGAAGGAGACACTCAGTCCTACAGGTACTCGTGCACCACGCCTAACCCTCCCTCCTGCCTGAAGCTAGATTAGTGGTATCATCTGGGAACAAGGCTGGCCTGTTAACTAACATAATCTTGAATCCTGGAAAGCATGGCTTAACCACAAAGTTCTTGCTAAGCGGCAAACGCGTACAGCTGTAGCAGACAAAAATACCTCTGCACAGAGCTCTGATTTCCTTAAAAAAAAAACAACAAGAAAAGACCATGGGAGTAGCTAGTGAACATGAACAGGGCTCTCTGTGGCCTTTCTGTGCCCTTCCCTTAGCGCCTGCTTCTCACTTGTCTATACCCTGAAGGGAGGAAATGAAAATGCACATTGAGAACTAACCTGGGTACCATACATGTTCAAAAGTTCCCTCACCGAGGCCCACCACCATGAGCAGTTAGACAAGATTACCAACATCACTATTGCTGTTTCAAGGGATGAGAAAAATGAGTTCAGAGAATTTCACCAACTTAATCCATGACCACATATTTTGAGCAGCAAATTGGACTTGCATCCTGACACTATATCCCTAACACCCAGCACTATACCAACAACTGACGACTGACTCAGTTTAGTGAGACGAAAACTCCTAATGCATTTGCATTTTTATAGCTTTACTGATACATACTCACATATCATAAAATTAACCCATTTTAAAGTATACAATTCAGTAGTCTTTAGTATATTCAGAAATATGCAACCATCATCACAATTTTATAACATTTTCAATGCCAAAAAGAAACCCCAAACATTTCCCATCCTTCCCCCGCTCCCCCAGCTCCAGCCTCTTTTTCTGGCTTCTTTTCACTCAGCATAACGTTTTCCAAGTTCATCCATGTGTAGCATGTATCAGTACTTCATTCTTTTTTTAAAATATATTTTTATTGATTTCAGAAAGGAAGGGAGAGGGAGAGAGATATAGAAACATCAATGATGAGAGAGAATCATTGATCGGCTGCCTCCTGCACGCCCCTTTCTGGGGATTAGAGCCCCAACCCGGGCATGTGCCCTTGACCAGAATCAAACCCGGGACCCTTCAGTCCACAGGCCGACCCTCTATCCATTGTACCAAACCAGCTAGGGAAGTAGTTCATTCTTTATAGTAATAACGTTTTATTGTATGCACACACTACATGTTGTTGATCCATTCGTCAGTTTATGGACAGTTATAGGCTGTTTCCACTTTTCAGCAATATAAAGCATTTGTGTGCATGTTTGGGGGTGGACATATGTTTTCCTTCAGCATTTACATTTTCAAAGTATCCACATACCATTCTCTCTGCATCTTATAGCTGCTTCCCTCTGGGATGGAGAACACTGGAGCTGGGAGCAGTGAGGTGGCTTTATCACCGACTGCTGGGTAGCCTGCTCATTCCCTACCACTACACTGCTCTGTCTCTGTGAGGACTTTCACGCAATAGCGTGCAGATGAGAAAAACCACTTTTTAGGTAACAAGCTTCCTAAGTCATTCTCAAGAAGTAATCCCTAAGGCAAATTTAAATGAAGCCTTTCAGAGTAAGGGAAGGGAGAATGCCATGTTCAGGCTGGATTCCTCTAAAGGTCCCTCCCAGGTGCTGGCCTTCTCCCTGTGGAGCACTGAAAGCTGCTGTTCCAGGTGCTGTGGAAACACACATGGAGCCAACACCTACTGCCTCCAATCCCTGAGAGCAGCCCAGTCCTAGCAGAAGTCTGCAGGGGCCTGTGGGCTCCATCCCCTAACATCAGCCCCCCGCTCCCAGGCCTCGGGAGCTCCAAGGCCTCACTGCAGAGCTCAAGTTATGATATACATTTTAACAGCTCATAGATACATTTTAACAGCTCATAGCTCAATTTTGAAAATGAAATATATTTTAGTAAATGTTACCTTTATAATTATTCAAAGTGTTTGTATACATGTTTTGGGACAGTATTTGGGGGGCATATATTGCTATGGTCAACTGTATAATTTCCCAACCTCCTGAAACAGTTCCTAGGCTTATAATATTTCTGGTAATAAAATTCAGGAATATGGTTAATGATTATATTAGAGATATATAACAGCCATTTACTGACAGCTTACTAGGTACCTTTTATATGCTTAATTTAATTCTCACCATAACCATGAAGATAGGTACTATTATTACCCCTGTGTTTCATGTAAACACTTTGTTAACATACAGTGGTGGGAATATAAATTGGCCTAACATCTTAGGAGAGTAATGGACATAACTATGAAAACTGAAAGTACAAATATCCTTGGAGCAGGCAACTGCACTTGGGAGTATATCTACAGATACACTTCACCGAGCCCAAACCTAGAGATGCAAGAATATTAACCAAAACACTTGTAACAGTGAAAACCTGTAAGCAAATATTCCTCAATACAGCAGTGGATACATTATAGTGTATCTGTAAAATGAAAACACCTGGGACTGGCAGCGAGAATAAGCAGACTTATGTGTGCAGACAGTGAGCATCTCCAAGATGCATCGGGGGGAGAGATGAGCATCCTCTCCAAGGGAGGTGTACGTACACACCATCCTGGCTGTGCTCTAACCTGCCTCACAGCTCCCTCACCTGCAAAATGGGATGACACAGTGCTGCCCACATGGTGCTCAATGAACACCACCTGCGGCTATTACTGTAACTTAACGTTTATTTAATTATGACACTAGTACTAATAACAATAATTTTGTCATTAGATGGACTGCACACACACACACAAGTCAATTTTATGCCTGTACTACCCCGGGTCAGGCATCAGGCAGGTACAGGGAACCTGAGTCTGCGCTCCTTCCCCAACCAGCTCCCAGCCCACGAGGGTTTCTTTTCCAGACACCTAGCCTCCAAGACCTGCCCACAGCAAGCACCTCCCCCAGCGGGCAACCAGAAACCATGTGCAGTGAGATGTCTCCACAGACCACGCAGATGTGATCTCTGGTCACATGTCCCCTCCTTAGAGAAGCTGACCTCACTCCATCCAGAACAGATCCTGCTGCCATCATTCTCTAGTCCAGCGGTTCTCAACCTTCCTAATGCCGCAACCCTTTAATACAGTTCCTCATGTTGTGGTGACCCCCAACCATAAAATTATTTTCGTTGCTACTTCATAACTGTAATTTTGCTACTGTAAACAATATGTAATTATATATGTGTTTTCCGATGGTCTTAGGCAATCCCTGTGAAAGGGTCATTCGACCCCCAAAGGGGTCGCGACCCACAGGTTGAGAACTGCTGCTCTAGTCCCTTATCCTGCCTCCATGGACTTCACAACAGTTACTACTACCTGACAACATAGTATTTCTTTCTTTCTTTTTTTAATTGATTTTTCAGACAGAGAGGCAGGGCGAGGGATAGAGAGATAGAAACATTTATGAGAGAGAAACATCATCAATTGGCTGCTTCCTGCACTCCTGCATGCTCCCCACAGGGGATCCAGCCCACAACCCCAGCATGTGCCCTGAACAGGAATCGAACCCGTGGCCTCTTGGTTCCTGGCTCAACACTCAATCACTGAGCTACACTGGCCAGGCAACAGCAGTATTTCTTTATTATTTATCTCCCATTCTAGAACATAAGTTCCCAAGGTGGGGCAGGGGGTGGGTAGGGGATGTGTCTCATTCCTTGCTCTGTCCATTGTGCCTACAACAGTACCCAGCAGATACTAGATGCTCAGTAAATACTTACAAAAAGATGGAATTGAGATGCAAGTTTAAAAAAAAATCTGTATAACAGAAAATATGCTTGGGAAATAACATTTTTAAAAATTACTGTTGTCATTTTCTCCTGGAAGAGTTGAGTCTCAATATTCTGTTCAGCCAAAAGTTAAGATAACTGTCCTATGGACTCTAGTCCTACTATATTTAAATGCCATTTTTCCCAATGTAGAATAAACTCATGTGTATATGTAGCCTTGTCAAAATATGCTCAACACTTTTAAGTTAACAGGAATAAAAAACAAAAAATAAATAAATAAATAAATAAATACTGGTCACAACAATTGTTTAAAAAGGTGCTTCGGGAATAAATAAAGCTCAAAGGCAAACAGACTTAAACTTGTTCCCCTTCATTCCTTCCAACTCAAGTTTCCTGCATGTAAAGGTCAGAAAAAGCATTAACTATTAAGCAGTTTTGTTAAAGTTTAATATTGTGCTATGTTAAGATCTTAACTATGTTAAGGACCCATGTGATAGCTAGTAGGTACTGATAAACTAAAGAGGTATTAGTATATTTAATTTGCTACGAACCAAATCTTAGATTCAGTTTTTAAAACCTCAGAAGATAGGAAATTCAAAAAGGACATCCCTTCTACTTGCCAAGATAACCTGCCAAAGCATGGGGGGAAATGAAAACAAACAACACACAGGATTCACAGGGAAGTGGGTGTTTGTTTTTTAAGTGACTAGATTCTCAAGGAGGCTAGGAATTTATGTTAAAAAAAAATGTTTTTAATGTTGCCATTCACCATCTCCAACACAGTGAAAAATTTTAAAGTCCTATTGCTAAAGTAACAGAACAAAGCTCAAAAATATTTATAGGAATAAATAATTCATAATCCAACAATGTAAAATTTACAGTGTTGCTCTGGCTGGGTGACTTAACTGGTTGAAGGGTCATCCAGTGCACCAAAGCATTGTGGGTTTTATCCCCGGTCAGGGTACATATGGGAGACAACCAATTGATGTTTCTCTCTTTTTCTCTCTCTCTCTCTCTAAAAAAAAAAAAAAAAAAAAAAAAAAAAAAAAAGGAAATCTATAAACATATCCTAGGATGAGAATAAAAAACATTAAAATTTACAGTGCCTTCCAACCAATAAAATACTACCCAAGAAGCAAAGAAGCAGGAAAATATGACCCATGTTGAGGAGATCAATCAAGACCAATTCAGAACTGAAAGAGAAGTTAAAATTAGTGGACAAGGTCATTAAAACAGTTGGTACAACTGTATTCCATATGTTCAAATCTCAAGCAGAGAGATGGAAAATATAAAAAAGAAATTGAACATCTAAAGAAAGCTACAATGTGTAAAATGAAAAATTACACTGGACAAGATTAATGGCAGATTAAACACTGCAGAAGATTAGTAAATTAGTACAGCAATAAAACCTTCCAAAACAAAACATACCGAGAAAAGAACAGCATCAGTGTGCTGTGGGACAACTCTACACGGTCTAACATGCGTGGAATAGGAGTCCTCAAAAGAGAGGACATGGAGAACAGAAACAAATATGTAAAAGATAATGGCCAAAATTTCCCCAAATTTGATGAACACTATAAACCCACAGATCCAAAAGAGAAGCTCAATGAACCCCAAGCACAAGAAACATGAAGAAAACTACTGTACACAAAGGCACATCAAAATAAAATTGTTCAAAATCGGTGAGAAGAAACCTTAAAAGCAGCCTGAAAATGTTGACATTTTATATAGAGAAACAAAGATAAGGAAGACAGATTTTTTTTGTAGGAAATGATGCAAGCAGGAAGACAGTAAAGCAACATCTTTAAGTAAAACCTAAGAATTTGAGCAGCAAGGTTTTGAGTTCCAGTCTTTTGGCACAAATGTGTGATTTTGTGTAGTCGCCTCTGTGGCAACGGCACCTCTGAACTGCGAGCATTACATTGTCTGAAACACTATCATCTCATTTAATCTTCACACAGACTCTCTGAGGCAGATGAGGAAGGTGTCACCATACCCACTGTACAACTGGGACGGTGAAGCTCACAGAAAGAGAAGTGATTTGCCCAAGGACCTGCGGTGGAGGAAGTGGTGGGGCTGAAAGCAGGAACAGGTACACTGCTAAACAAGGTTAATTTGGCAAAGAAACTCACACAGCTAGTGTACCTGATCTAACTCCAAGTAGCTGTTTCTATTAAACTACAACTGAAAAATATTAAACTAAAGAAAAACATAAAATATAAAAATTCATTCTATTCAAAGAAAAGTGAATTTCTTAATGAAAAGAAAGAAGTCTTTATTTCATTTTTTATAATGAACAAGGGCCCCAACAATCACCCTACAACCAATGCAATGGAATGTTTCAAAACAATATTTCTCTACACATTCCTTCATGTAGACCAAGACACGATGTAACCAAAGAAAGTCCACAGACAAACAAAACAATTCAGTCCAGGAGGCAGGTGGCTCATTTGATCTAATGATAAGATTTAGACTCTGGGCAGAAATCAGCAAATGATGGCCTCCCCAAACCAAATCCACTGCCTGTTTTTACAAGGGCCACAAGCTAAGATTGGTTTTTAAAAGTTAAAAAAAATATATGAACCATTAATAATTATATATGGTAGACATGAAACCATCAAACTTCAGCGCATAAGTAACATTGTATTGGATCAGTCGCACTCGATCCTCTGCGGCTGCTTCAGGGCAACCACAGCAGAACCGAGCAGGTGCAGCACAGATCACAGAGCCTTCAAAGCCTCAAATACTTATCACTGGGCCATTACAAAAGTTTGCCAACTCCTGCTTTAAGGAAGTAGATGGGCCACACCATCCTAATATATAAAAAGTCAGGGCCTGTCACAACCTAAAGACCAGACAGATGACTGAACAGCAGGCTGCAGGTGGGAGGAAGCTCTGGCCTGGTCGTGGCGGTGGCAGGCGGGAGCTCCCTCCCAGCCCCAACCTGGGCACAGTGGCGCCAGGAGGGAACTAGAGGGTCACGTTATTTGCACAAAGCTCTGAAAGCTGTGCAAGAGTGATGATTCCATTGATTCAACAGATAATGCTGAAAGGGAAAATTTTCCCATCAAATTTCTTAATAGTATTACTCCTTCAGGAATGGCGTGTCATCAATTAAAATTGAAAGTGGGTGCAATCATCATGCTACTGAGAAATTTTAACAGTATACTGGGTCTTTGTAATGGTACTAGATTTATTTGGTCTGATTCAAAGCATTGATTTATCCCCATCTGACACTGGCCTCTCATTTAAATTAATTTGAAGACAGTTTCCCGTGATGCCACCATTTGCGATGACTATTAATAAATCACAAGGACAAAATCTAGACAGAGTAGGAATATTCCTACCTGAACCCATTTTCACATATCGTCAGTTATATGTTGCTTTTTCTTGAGTTCGAAGAGCATGTGATGTTAAAGTTGTAAATACTTCATCACAAGGGAAATTAGTCAAGCACTCTGAAAGTGTTTTCACTCTTAATGTGGTATACAGAGAGATATTAGAGTAAGTTTAATCACTTTATCTGTCATTGTTTATATCGGTGTTATTTTTACATCATGTTTTTGTTGTTTTTATATCGTCTTTGTTGTTGTTATATCATGTTGTGATTGTTTATTTATTAATAAATTTATATATTATTTTCATATACATTTTACTAATTTTCTTTCATCTCTAACACTTCTATTATAAAGGGCAAATAGCAATATTAAAATATTTCCTCTAATTAGTTCCCTTTTAATGTGCATGAATTTCGTGCACCAGGCCACTACTCTTTAATAATTTAAATAAAAAAAAAAAAAAGAATTTGCCATGAACACCATCTCTCATATCTAAGCTTTTAAAAAATTAACTCAAGATCACTAATGCAATAAATATTTCTTAGGGGCCTGCTCTGTGCCAGGCATGGTGCCAAACTTGGGAAATACAGGCGTATACAAGGCACAGTCCCCGCCCTCACGGAAAGACGAGGACCAGCAGTTATAACCAAGTGCCTAAAGTGTTAGGACTACAAAAGCATAGAGAAGAAAGGCAGCACAGCCTGGTGGTTAGGGTCATTGCTCTGGGGTCAGACACCCTTGGTTTCAATCCCAGATGCACCACCTCCTAACGGTGTGACCTTGGCAATCACTTAAACTCTCTTCTGTTTTTTACCTGGAAAAAAAAAGATGATACTTAAAAAAAAGAAAAATGATACTACTATCTACTTAATAGTATTGTTATAAGGATTAAATGAGAGAATACATAAAAGCACAATGTCTAGCACATAGCAAATATCTAAAAAGACGAAAATTCAAATTTATACACTGAAGTTGGGAAATTCTATATTGCCAATTAAAAGTATATCCCTATTTTTCAACAATCACTTAAAGAGAGAGAGGGACAAATCTTAAAGGAAAGCCCCAAGGCACTTAACCAAGACACATCGCCTCAATGTGGACAGCAACCCCACCTCCACAGAACGGTGGTCCTGGGTCCACTGCAAACCTGGTTAAATGGGGGACGATTGTTCTAAGAGCAAAGCCATAAAAGTGCTCCTTAATCACCTGGCCCAAGGCTGCGGTTCAGCAGGTCTAGGTAGGATCCCTACATGTGTGTGTCTAAGCCACTGCCATAAAACATGACTTCAAAAAAACTGTTTAAAAAAAAAACTTCCATTTCTCCTTCACAAAATGACTTTTTCTTTACCCTCTCTACCCAGATAAGTTTAAGTTCTACCTTCTTTATGTAGCCTTCCCTGAATTGTCCCAAGAGAGTGACAATTTCACAAAGACAAAAAGATTGCTTTTAAGTCATTTATTCATTCATTCATTCATTCATCCCACAAATATTTATTGGGCACTTATTGTGTGCCTGTTTACCTGCTCAGAACACAGTGGGGTGCAAAACCAAGATGTTATAAGAGATAAAACTGGAGCCTAGCCAGGGTGACTCAGTAGGTTAAGCATAGTCCCATGCACCAGGAGGTAACCGGTTCAATTCCTGGTCAGGGAACATGCCCGGGTTTCAAGCTCGATCCCCAATAGGGGGCATGAAGAGGCAACAGATTGATGTTATTCTCTCTCTCTCTCTCTCTCTCTCTCTCTCAAATCAATAAAAACATTTTAAAACAACAACAAACTGATCTTTTCTAATCCCTGTCAAAAAAATTTTTTTGAAAAGAGAGATAAAACTAGAGCTATGGCAGGAGGCCAAAGCTTGACAGCCTGGTCCAGGAACTCAGGACCAATGTGCCACAGAGAATCACTGAAAAGCTCTCAATAGGGAAGTGACAGTCTAGTCATGTCACTCATTCTGGCAAGAACATAGAGGGGCCACCTTAAACAATGGCTAAACACAGTGTCAGCCTTTGTAGAGTATTATTCTTATGCGAGAGAAAACCTGAGTAAACAGATAAATAAGTCATTAAAATTGAGAAGTATCTGAGATAGGGAATAATAGGGAAAACCTACTTACTGTAAGAGGGCAGTTAGAAAGGCCTCTTTAAGGGACATTTGAGTGGAAACCTAAAGATAAGAAGGAGCTGGCCATGCAGAGCAGAGTAAAAGAGTTCATTCTACGCAGTGAGATCAATGTGCAAGTCCCTAAATCGGAAAAGGGCTAGCAGTTTCCAGGAAGACAACTGTAAATGCTGCACAAACCAGCAAGTCGAAGAATGATAGAAAGTGAGCTTGGAAAGCAAGGTAAGAAGTTTGGATTCTGTTCTAAGTATAATGGGAAGTCACTGGAGTTTTTTGGTTTGTTTGCAAAATTACTTACTTTATTCTGAGTACAGAATCCAGTTACATGTATCAAAATTTTTTAAGTATAGCCAAAACCGGTTTGGCTCAGTGGATAGAGCGTCGGCCTGTGGACTGAGGGGTCCCAGGTTCGATTCCGGTCAAGGGCATGTACCTGGGTTGCGGGCACATCCCCAGTGGGAGATGTGCAGGAGGCGGCTGGTCAATGTTTCTCTCTCATTGATGTTTCTAACTCTCTATCTCTCTCTCCCTTCCTCTCTGTAAAAAATCAATAAAATATATTTTAAAAAAAATTTTTTAAGTATAAAGGCTATAATACAGTGAAAAGTAAGTCTCCCTCCTACCCTTGTCCAACAGCCACACAGTTCCCTAGAGGCAACCACTTTATCAGTCTTAGAAGGGTTTTAGCAAGGCAGAACATGACCTAATTTATATTTTATGTAAATCGCCCTGGCTGACAGGTAGAGAATAGGTAGAAAGAAATGACTGGGCGGGGGACCAGCAGGAGGCTGCTATGATAACCCAAGAGAGATATGATGGCTGCTGGGAACCTTCAGTGAAAGACAAGATGGACTATTAGGACTGAGTCAGGAGGTTTTCTGAAGGCAGAATTCACAAAACGAATGTTAGCAAGACAGCATTAATGATAATAGCAACAGGCTCTGTTTTTCACACACTTAGAATATACAGATCTAATATTTTAGATTTTAAACCTTAAATAGAGTTTAGATATGAGAGAACAATGAGTAATAACAGAAAAAAAGATTACTAAAATGTGATGTTTAACAATTTGATTAATAATAACGAACTTACTGCCTTGGCCGGGTAGCTCCGTTGGTTAGAGCATCGTCCCGATATGCCAAGGTTATGACAATCCCCAGTCAAGGCACTCACAGGAAGCAACCGATGAATGCATAAACAAGTGGAACAAATCGATGTTTCTCTTCTTTCTCCCTTCCTCTCTCTCTTTCAAATCAATAAATAAAAATTCAAAATAATTATAATAATGAACTTACTGTGTCATTATGAATTAGGTGAATTTATCTCAGAAATGGCATTTCTGAAACCAACCCAAAACTGTATACTGCAGTTGAAAGGCTGAAATGCAGCTGTTTAAAAAAAAGAAAATTGTAATACCAAAGTCTTTAACACCTGGAGCTGTTAACTGCCACATAATAGAGAAGGCTCAAGTCTTCTCCATAGAATAAAATTTTGAAGTATGACATCACACCTATGTGAAGTTTTCCTTCCATTCTGATAACTTAAAATGTACCAGAAAACTCTCACCAAATCACAGATTAAGAAAAAAGTGCCATTAATGGACAAGTTTTTTATGTTGAGTGTTCATTAAAAAGAAGTCCTATCTTCTTGAATAAAATACAATACAATGGAAAGAAGGAAGGAGACATATGCCTATACAAGAGGCCTGATGCACAAAATTCATGCAAGAGTAGGCCTTCCTTCCCCCAGCTGCCTGCACCGGCTTCCCTCTGGCACCTGGGACCCGGGCTTCCCTCCGGCCACCGGCAGGCACTGGAGACCCAGGCTTCCCTCACAGCCCCGGCTTCATCCAGAAGGATGTCCAGTCTAATTATCATATTACACTTTTATTATTATAGATTATACATGGAATGCCAAATGTTCATGAAAAAGGCATGGCAGGGTTAGTGAAATGCAAATCAAAACCACAATGAGATACTACCTCATACCCATTATTAGGATGGCTACTGTGTCTACTCTCAAAAAAATAGAAAACAAGTGCTAGTGAGGATATGAAGAAATTGGAACCCTTATGCTCTCTTGGTGGAAATGTAAAATGGCACAGTCACTGCGGAAAACAGTATGGCAGTTACTCTAAAATTTAAACATAAAATTCCCACATGATCCAGCAATTCCTCATTTGAGTATAGACTCAAAAGAATTTAAAGTAGGTTCTCAAAGAGATGTATGTATCCCCCTATTCACAGCATCATTATTCACAATAGCTGAAACATGGAAGTGTCAATCAGCAGATTAGTGGATAAGCAAGTATGGTCCGTCCATACAATAGCGCATCATTCAGCCTTAGAGAGGAAGAAAATTCTGACACATGCTACAGCATGGATGAACTGAGGACATTATGCAAAGTGAAATAAGCCAGACACAAAAGAACATATCCTATCCTATATAATAAAGAGCTAATATGCTAATTAGATCAAACAGCCGAATGACCGTCCGGACGACATTCCAACAACCATCCGGATGACCTTTCGGACGAAGCCAGGGCTGTGAGGGCCGCCGAGGCTGTGAGAGGCTGCGAGGGCCAAGCCCCTTGCACGAATTTCATGCATTGGGCCTCTAGTATAATATTAAAAGCCTAACATGCAAATTGTCCCCTCGACCAGGAGTTCAACCAGGAATTCGACCGCCCGCTATGATGTGCGCTGACCACCAGGGGGCAGCGCGGACCATGGCGGGTGTCGGCAACATGGCACTGGCAGTGGGTGGCAGTGGAGGCGCTGCCGGCCCCGATGGGCCCTGACAAGAGCGGGACCGTGGCAAGACGGTAGAGCAGGTGAATAGGCGGTGCCAGGCCAAGGTGGGTGCAAGCGGAGCCCGATCGCCCTGCCAACTGCCCCACAGACAGCGACCAGCAGCAGGGGGCGGGGCCACTGCCCGGCTCCCAGGCGTTGAGGGAGCTAGGCGGGGGCCCGATGACTCAGGCGAAGGGGGGCATGCAGAGGCCCACGTGCTGCGCAGGGCTCAGAGGTCAGCTGGGACCTGCCCTTCCACACCAGACGCTCGCGCTTCAATCACCGGCCAGGCCTAGGGACCGCACCCGCACCCATGCACAAATTTCGTGCACTGGGTCTCTAGTACTATATAATTCTACTCATATGAGGTACTTAGAATCACAAACACAGAAAGTAGAATTGTGGTTATCAGGGGCTGGTAGAAGGAGAGAATGGGGAATTACTGCTTAAAGTTACAAAATTTCAGTTTTACAAGAAATTTTATAAGTAAAATTATTCTCATCCTAGCTGCATGAGAATGGATGGGTTATGGGGATGATGGTGGTGATGGCTGCACAAGTGTGAATATATTTAGTACCACTACTGTATATATACTTAAAAATGGCTAACATGTTAAATTTCATGTGTATTTTACCAACATAAAATTTAAAAAAAAAACATGGTGGAAAACATGTACAGTACACTACTATCTATCTAATAAGAGGAAGTATGAACATAACCATAAAATTAAAGGGTTAGGCATCTACCAAATGGAAAAAACTTGTGGACCTGA
>NW_005871588.1:393403-399816 GCF_000147115.1 Myotis lucifugus | reverse complement strand
CACGTTCATTGCAGCATTATCTATCTATCTACACTAATAAACGATAAAGATGCTAATTGACCATACCTTCGCTATACCCAAGCCACTCCCACCAGCCAATCAGAGCGACTATATGCAAATTAACCCAACCAAGATGGCGGCCGGCAGCCACAGTGCTGAAGCAAGCAGGAGGCTTGGTTGCCCCGGCGATGGAGGAAGCCAAGCATCCCGCAGCCGGCTGTAGCCTCCACAAAAGGCAACAAAGTTTCAATTATAGAAGCTAAATAAATCCCAGATACCTGCTTCCAGCCAGCCTCCACTGGGAGCTTGGGTGGCTTGAGGCTTGGCCAGCCTGCAAACAGCCATCAGCCCCTCACCCAGGATGACCACATCCTCATGGGGTGAGAGGGTCCCTGCTGGGGGGCTTGGCCAGCCTGCAAACAGCCATCAGCCCCTCACACAGACTGGCCAGAGACCCCAGCAGGACCCCCACCCTGATCCGGGACACCCTTCAGGGCAAACCAGCCAGCCCCACCTATGCACCAGGCCTCTATCCTATATAATAAAAGGGTAATATGCAAATTGACCCTAACAGCAGAGCGACCAGGAATCACTGGTTACTATGACACACACTGACCACCAGGGGGCAGACACTCAATGCAGGAGTTGCCCCCTGGTGGTCAGTGTGCTTCCACAGGGGGAGCTCTTTTCAGCCACAAGCCAGGCTGATGGCTGCCAGTACAGCGGTGGTGATGGAAGCCTCTCCTGCCTCCTCAGCAGCGCTAAGGATGTCCGACTGCAGCTAGGCCTGCTCCCCACTGGCAAATGGACATCCCCTGAGGGCTCCCAGAGCCATGTCTAACTGCCAGCTTAGGCCCAATCCCCCAGGGAGCGGGCCTATGCCAGCAGGTGGTTATCCCCCGAGGGTCCCAGACTGCGAGAGGGCACAGGCCGGGCTGAGGGACCCTCCCGAGTGCACAAATTTTTCTGCACCAGGCCTCTAGTATATATATAAAAGCCCAGTGACTGGAATGGCAAAATGACCAGAACGACCGGTGGCTATGATATGCACTGCAGCAGCCAACCAGCCTGATCAGGGCCCTGATCGCCCCCCAACCCCACCTGCACCCCCCACTGGCCAACCGCCAGCGGCCCCTCCCAGCCCCCGCCCTGGACCTCTAGTTTACAATAGCCAAAACATGGAAGAAGCCTACGTACCCATTGATGGATGGATGCATGCATGGATAAAGAAAACATTACACACACACACACACACACACACACACACACACACACACATACACACTGGAATGTTACTCAGCCATAAAAAAGGAAACCCTGACATTTGCAACATGGATAAACCTTAAAGGCATTATGATAAGTGAAATCAGGCAGAGAAAGGCAAATACTGTATGATCTCACTGATATGTGGAATCTTCAAACAAAAAAACAAAAACCAAACTCATGTATACAGAGAACAGATAAGTGATTGTGTTTTGTTACTTTAAATATACCTTGTTTTATGTTTGCTTTTGAGAGTCTTTTCATATTTTACATAAGTATAAGACAAAATTCAACTTTAAAAAATCAATTCCTAAATATTGAAAGCAAAATAAAAAACAAAAGAACCAAAGTACACGTCCAGTAGTAGCAAAATCATAGAGCAATGATTCTGAGTGACTTTAATCACAGTAATTAGCCTACATATCCCTAGTAAGTATGCAAAAAAACTTTTAAACAGTTTTTATTAGCCGGTGGTATAGTGTTCATATTATCCTCCTGAGACTGAGATGTATACAGTGTGGGATAAAACAATGAGTAATCAGAATCAAGATGTTTCTCTTAGAAGAAAAAGATACAGGTGTAAGATCAAGAAGGCTAAGTTGCACTGGCCCTGTGTTTCAGTTGGTTGGAGCATTATCCCTTATACCAGTGGTCGGCAAACTCATTAGTCAACAGAGCCAAATATCAACAGTACGATTGAAATTTCTTTTGAGAGCCAAATTTTTTAAACTTAAACTATATAGGTAGGTACATTGTTATTAACTTCATTAGGGTACTCCTAAGCTGGCCTTTCCTTACGTCCTCAATCTGATTGAGGTACGTTCACTGAGGTCGACCCCTTCCAACTCTCCCATACACACTCATCTTGTATACTTGTTTCATCTATCTCCTTTTGTATATCCTCTCTATATGTCCAAACCATCTCAACATACCCAAAAAAATGTTTCATTTTATAATAATAAAGCCACCAACACAAAATAATTACAATTCTTAAATCGATGACAAAAATACCTGTAGGATTTGCAGCTGGTTGGAAAAATACAGGTAACTTTATGCTTCAAGTAGGTACTTTTGTCACCCGCACTCGATTTGCGGACGCGACTAGCACTAACCACTGCACACGAGACTGCTGACTAGCTGGCTCACTCAACTCATGAACGAATCGCGCGCCTCCCCCACGCTGCGTCGCCCAACCGACCAACACTCCCCATTTCTTCTAACGCCACTTCTTCAAAAGACTCGCCCAGGCCAAAAACCAACTTCTGCGCATGGGCCACGAAGTTTCAATAGCACTGTACGTGCGCGCCCGCACGTGGTATTTTGTGGAAGAGCCACACTCAAGGGGCCGAGAGCCACATGTGGCTCGCAAGCCGCGGTTTGCAGACCACTGCCATATACCAAAAGGTTGCCGATTCAATTCCTGGTCAGGGCACATACCTAGGTTGTGGGTTCCATCCCCCACATCAGGGCACGCACAGGGGGCAACCAATAGATGTGTTTCTCTCACATCAATGTTTCCCTCTTTCTCCCCTTCCTTCCCTCCTTTCCACTCTCTCTAAAAATCAATGGAGAAAAAACCTCACTCCTTGGGTGAGGATTTAAAAAAAGGTTAAATAGAACTCTGTCTTCTTGCTTTATAACTGGAAGTATCAGAAACCCGTGATCTGAAAAGACCATGAAACAATCAACCTAGTAGCAATGAACAAGTGAGCCCAGGGCCCAGATTGTGTCTAATAAATATGATTTTTCATTTGGAGAAATGGATGATTTCAGAGCTGGGATAGAAAAATGTACAAGATGAGCCCAGTGCAGTCTGTCATACCAAAAAGGAGAGCACTCAGAAACTATTAGAGCTGTGTCTACAGGATTTAGGACCCAATTTGAACAGATTACTATTGGACAAAGATGGGATAATCTGAGTATCAATAAAGATAATACCTACAATGGATTCAATCATATCAAATATGCTTAAATTCATGAGTTCACAATGATACAAACACATACAACTCATTGGCTACTTCTGGAGGATGCCAACTCAGTATTATAAAAAACTAGTAAATAATTGACAGAAATTAAGTATTTATTATTTATCCTGTCTTTCCTGAAAGAGCTATAATTTAAGGTAACGAAATTATAGAAGGGCAATGTCTCTTTTAGAAGCATTCCAGCTAATAAATGAGGTTAAAGAATTTATCCACATTTTCAATGTCTAATGAAATGATGACTAAGTTTGAGCCTCAAGGGCTGCTAACAAGAAGAAAAACTATTAATCCTCATCTGCCTAACTCACCTATGAAGTCTGTAGGGAGCGGCTATAGGATCAAGCCTCGGACTAACCTGTGGCAGGGCCCCAAACAAGTCCCAGCTTGGAGGGCAGAGCCAGAGCCCTCCTAGCATGATTAAGCTTGACCTTACTGTCCTCCCTTGTTCCTTCCTTGGTAGCTAATGGGCTGTGGGAGATGCAGCAAGTGCTGCCAAAACAAGGTGAAATTCGCAAGAACGCTGTAAACATGTTGACCACTTCCCTTGTTTTGCTTTGTGTGCTCTGACTAAAGCTTGGGCTTACAGGCTGTCACTGTGTCCTCATCCAGTGAACCTACCTAGCTAGCCCCAACTGTATTCTCTTTGTCTTCTTTAATCCTTCCCCGCCTCCCCCGCCCTCGCCCCCCCACTTCACCGCTGGCCATGCTGGACGCGGTTCAGAGTCTTCTTGCCAAAAAGTACATCAATCATGACTCTGATTACACCTTTACATCTAACTGATTAAATTTACAGTAAATTTTGTGTAAACCACAATGCATAATAAAATCCAGACTGTATGTAACTCCACAGGACAAACCATCAAGTTTCAGCAACAAATAAATTACAAGAGATAACAAAAGATGGAGGGGGAATAGATTAAAACAATGTATGGCTCTAACTGTTTGGCTCAGTGGATAGAGTGTTGGCCTGGGATAGAGCATCGGCCTGTGGTCTGAAGGGTCCCAGGTTTGATTCCGGTCAAGGGCATGTACCTTGGTTGTGGGCACATCCCCAGTAGTGAGTGTGCAGGAAGCAGCTGATCAATGTTCTCATCGATGCTTCTAACTCTCTATCCCTCTCCCTTCCTCTCTGTAAAAAATCAATAAAATATATTTAGGAAAAAAAAAAACAACAACAAAGTATGGCCCTAGCTGGTTTGGCTCAGTGGATAGAGTGTCGGCCTTCGGACTGAAGGGTCCCAGGTTCGATTCCAGTCAAGGGCACATCCCCAGGTTGCGGGCTCGATCCCCAGTAGGGGACGTGCAGGAGGCAGCTGATCAATGATTCTCATCATTGATGTTTCTATCTCTCTCTCCCTCTATGAAATACACACACACACACACACACACACACACACAATGTATGAACAGCATGTGGATCGGGATTCAAACTTAAAAAGAATTGAGACAATCAAGATTTTAACACTGGTTGGATATATGAAGGTAATAAGGAATTTCGGGATAGTGGTATTTGTGTTTATCTTTTTAAGAGGATGTATGTAGATACACATACTGAAATATTTAACAGTTAAAACGAATGGCATCTGGGTTTGGGGCTACAGATACAGCAAGATTAGCTATGAGTTAACAGTTGAAGCTGGATGAGGGTAAAGAGAGGCTTACACTATTCTCTGTGTATGTGAGAGACGAACTAAACATGTAAAAATAAAGTCCACTTAAGCTCTAGGTTTCACATAATAAAATGTCTTTTTAAAATTAACTGCCAAACCCTGGCTGGTGGCTCAGTGGTTAGAACATCCACCAACCACCCAAGGGTCCCGGGTTTGATTCCCAGTCAAGGGCACATGCCTGTGCTGCAGACTCCATCTGGGGAGGCAAACAATCCATGTCTCTCTCTCTCTCTCACATCTCTCCCTCCCCCCCTCTCTCTCTTTCACCCTCCCTCCCTCCCTTCTTCCCTTTCACTCTCTCTGAAAAACAATGTGGGGGGGGGGGGTAACAAAAAAAATTAAATTAGCCTAGTTAGGTGTTTTCTGCTTCAATACAATGACTACTTCAAATAACTAAAAACTAACCATCATCTGAACAAACAGCCTTTGCGGTACCATCAGTAAAACAAAATACCACCAAACAAAACCCAAGCAGTAATGAGGCAGCGTCAGAGAGTTAGTTACAGGAGAAAAGGGCCGGCCTGTAACTCACATTCTAAAAGGAAACTCGCCTGCGTGTTGGAAACGGGTCGAACGCGGACGCACGTCGTCCAGGAGCCTCTGAACCCAAAACCTCCACAAACCCCCACCACCACCCGCCCAGCCACACCGACTCCGAGGCGCCTTCCGACGGCCAGAGCCCGCCGCTTCCGCACCGACAACCTGACTGCTCCCATCTCCCCGTCGCCAGAACCAGCGGGGGTATTCAGATTTGGGATTTTAAAAAAATAAAGCAGAGAAACAACAATACTGGACACATCGCTGGCGTTTGCGGGACCTGCACCAATTCCCCGCGGGCCCGGCGCGCCCCGCTCTGGGGCGGGCTGAGCCCCCTCGAGGCTCCGTCCACCCGCCTGTCACCGGGGCCCGCGGACCTGCGCCGAGGAGACGCCGGGGCCTCCCGGCAGCCGACTTCCCGCCTCCACTGAGATCTCAGTCCCTTTCCACACGCGGAACCCCCTTTCTGCACAGGCCCGCAGCTCGGGGGGGGCCCCAGCCAGGCTCGCGGCCGCGGGGACCGGACCAGCGCGGTACGTGTTGGACCTCGCCGCCCGCCGCGCCAGGTTAGCCAGCCGTTACCCCGGCGGCGAGGCGAGAAGGGGACGCACCGCCTACCTCTTGACCGTCACGCGAGCAGGAGTAAGTGTGGGGAGAGGCCCCTGCGCCGCCCAGACACGAAGAAGAAGAAGCGAGGACGAGGCGAGGACGAGGTGAGGACGGCCCACGGCCCGCGGCGCAAAGTTACAGGACGACCTGTTCCCGTCTGCGGGCCGGACGCGCTTTCCCTCCCCGCAGACGCCGTCGCTGCAGAAGCCGGGGCCCGCGGGCAGGATGCGGACGCCGCGGACGCCAGCCTCCGGGCACCGAGGGGCGGGCCCAGCGGGCGGGCCGGAGCCGCCTCCTCTTCACGGACCCCAGCCCCACCGCGCAGCCCGGAAACCGGGGCCTGCGCGCCCCC
>NW_005871588.1:380378-392694 GCF_000147115.1 Myotis lucifugus | reverse complement strand
CGCTGTGCCAGCGGCGCCGCTCCCGGAGCCCTCCGTCCCTCGGTCTCTGTCGCGGTCAGACTCCGGTAGAGGCCTCCTGCGGCCCAGCTCACGGACGCGCAGCTCGGCTTTCTCAACGCCCGTCAGCCCGGGCGCTGTCCCAGCGGGGCCAGTGCGGGCCGGTCGGGCCTCTGCCTGCTCGGCTCGCTCGCTCCTGCAGCAGAGGCCCGGCCCCCGTGCGCGGCCCCGTGCTGGGCTCCGTCCTCAGCCCAGCGGGCGGGAGTCCGCAGGCAGACGCGGCCGACCGGCAGCCAGGGTGCGGTCGGCACCTCGGGGCTGCGGACGCTGATAAGGCCCCACCGACGGGGCGGCTGCCTGGAGCCCGGGGCCTGGCCCGCGGAGGCTGGAAGAAGGAGCACCAGTCACCTTCTCGACCAGGCCACCGGCCCGTGACCTGGAGGCTGGCCTGTCCTCCCCGTTGTCTCCTCTGAGCCCCAAAGGCCCGGGAGACAGACCGGCAGAGCTTCCTGCTTCCTTAATACCCGTGGAAAGCTGAGGCCCGGGGCTGGGCGGTGGAGCAGGGAGGAACCCAGGCCTCCCTCCCAGCAGGGCCCTGGCTGTGGCCACGGGAGGATGGGGACCATCTCTGGGGAGAGTGACGGCCTCCACACTTCTGTCTCACTCACATCTGCCACTGGTAACCCGCAACACGGCCTGGCCACAGGGCTGTCAGGGGGGCTTGCTGGAGGGAAGGAGGGAGGCGCCCAAGACCATGGAGCATGTTCAGTGGAGACAGAAGGTACAGAAAAGACCAAATCGTCCCCGAGACGTCCAGCACAGCCTAGGAATGCAGTCTAACTATGTACGGGGTCCGATAGGGTGAGATTTATCAGGACCGTCGCTTCAAAAGTTCCATGAATGTCTAATCGCTGTGTTGTACACCTGAAACGAAAAACTATGTCCACTGTAATCGGGAAACATTTTCATTTTTTAAGGCCAAATCAAACTTCTAAAGGTGAAAAATATAATGTCGGAACTGAAAAACACACTGGCTGAACAGCGGGTTAGACACAGCAAAAGAAAGTGAAGTAGGAGACATGGACAAGAAACTGAGCCCTAACCGGTGTGGCTCAATGGATAGAGCCTCGGCCTGCGGACTGAAGGATCCCGGGTTCGATTCCGATCAGGGGCATGTTCCTTGGTTGCGGGCACGTCCCCAGAAAGGGGTGTACAGGAGGCAGCTGATCGATGTTTCTAACTCTCTATTCCCTCTCCCTTTCTCTCTGTAAAAAATCAGTAAGATACATTAAAAAAAAAAAAAACTAAGTGAAACATGGAGAGAAGAGTCTAGAAAAGAAGGAACAGAGCTCCAGTCAGCAGTAGCACAACTTCAAGAGGCCGAATATGTGTGTAATCAGAGCCCCTGACCAGGGAGGTGGAGTTGGGAGGAGGACAGATATACTGTTTGAAGATATAATGTCTGAAGGTGTTTTATTTTCAAGTTTGATGAAAACCACAAATCCAAGTAACTGGTTTGCTACTGGGCTCTGGTACAAATGGAATGTTCCTATGGGCCATCGAAAGTGACTGAGGCCAGAACTGCCATCGCTGGGTTCCGTCAGACCACCGCCACATCACGTCGGTAGGTAGATCCAGGAAGTGGTAGATCCAGGACTGTGTTCAGGCAGGTGCGGAGGTAGGTGGTCCAGTCCCATGTCACCTGCCACCATCGCACCAGTATCTGTCGATACCTGTGGTCTCGGGGATTCCCCGTGACGGTGACTCCATCGGGCAGTGTTTTCCGGGCGGAGGGATGGGCCTGCCAGCACCGAGGCAGAGCTGGATACAGAGGAGTCGCCCTCGAGGGGATCACACTGCTGGGTCACAGCCAGAGACAGAGGCGGTGGCCCTCCCCTCGCTGGTCCTCTAGACACAGATTTGATTCAAATGCCAGCTGTGCCCCATACTCCTGTGTGGCCTTGTGTCCTCTGGGTCTCCCCTCCATAGACCAGGCTCAGTGAGCACTGAGCAAGAAGCCCAGGCCCCAGGCCTTTTCCTCCCTGGGGCCCTGTCAAAGCCACCCACCCATTCCCGGTAAGGTACCGGAAGCCCTTCTTGGACCAGCAGGGGGCGCCCACACAATGTGACCCAGAGGGAGGGGGAGACTAAGGGCTACTAAAGACTTGCTTTGTGAGGTCTCTTCTGGTTCTAAAAACATCTTTTTATAATAAAAAGTCTCTAATAACAGAAGATGTAGAGGTTCACTGCACTCTCTCACCAACTGCAGGAAAGGTAAAACCAGGTCAGCCCTGGGCTTGGAGAAGCTTCCCAGCCCAGGAATGCACCCCATCTCTGAGCACACCGGGATCTGGGCACCCCGCAGTAACTGTCAGAGGCCATGAGGGGTGGTGGGGAGCTAGCCAGAGCGTAGGGTCTGGGCTGAGAGGTGGAAGGAGATCAGGTAGCAAAGTTGGAACTTGAATCCAGACCTTGGCCTCAGTTTCTCACCTGTAAAATGGAACTAACAGCAGCTGCTTCTCCAAGCAAACTATGTCAAGGGCCCAGCTCAGCGCCTCGAGCACAGGAAGTGCTCACTAGGTGGTACAGAACATTCAAGGCAGGTTTCAGCAGGGAGTGGGGCCCGTCTGCCTGGCTTCATGCTGGAGGACCATGCCTGGGATCCCATCTGCCACCCCCAACGCACACACTCTTGCAACTGAGGCCCTGAGCCCAGGAATAGTTCACAAAGAGGCAGACCCAGGGCCTGGGAGGAGCGAGGCCAGGCCAGACTCTGGGCTGGGCCTTAGGCAACCACAGGCCTCATCTGTCCTGGCAGCTAGAAGTTCCTATCACGTGGCTCTGGGCCCCAGAACCTCAAAATCTTCCAGCTCAGGGTCTTCAAATGCTTCACCCACTGAGCTGTCTCCGAAGTGGCTGCATGTTGGCTAAAAGCTATAGTGACCTGGGTCCTGCCTCACATCACCAGCGTGGAGGACCCCGGGCACCGGCTAGAAGCTGTTCTCTGACCCAAGTCCCCATTTTAAAGTTTTACACATGCCGGGACGGTGTGGCTCAGTGGTTGAACATCAGCCCCTGAACCAGGAAGTCATGGTTCGATTCCCGGTTAGGGCATATGCCCAGTTTGTGGGCTTGATCCCCAGTGAGGAGTGTGCAGGAGGCAGCTGATCAGTGTTTCATCAATGTTTCTATCTCTCTCTCCCACTCCCTTCCTCTCTCTAAATTAATCAATAAAAACATATTTTTAAAAAATTTTACAGGAAGGGAAGTTGCAGCCACAGTGGAGAAGGATGTGCCTCACTGGGTTCCCCAAACAAGTGCAGGGCAGAGGGCAGAGGGCGGAGAGCTGTGACTGCAGGCACAGGATTGGTTTTCCAGAGCCGCTGCAGGACATGGGAAGCTCCCTGTCCCAGTGCCCCAGACTCGATGGTAACTGCACCGAGCCTCACCCCAGGAGGCCTTAGAGGAAACATCTGCAGACAGCGGGGACACTTGGTTCCTGGAAGCAGATGGCCACTGTCGCCCCTGCACCCCCCAGCACCGTAGGGGCGTGGCCTCCCGCATCAGCTGACCAGCTTCATCTCTTCCCCTTCTCCAGCTGACCACCCCACCCCAGAACACGTCCAGGTGCGGGGAGGAGTCCAAAGGGCCTCCTCCAGGGGACAGTGGGCACAGTGCTGTTCGGGGTCTGGGCTTTACACAGCGAATGCCTTTCCCCAACTTAGAGTGCAGCGAGGATTAGATGATCCTGGGGTCCCTGCCAGCCCTGACCCCCAGCTGAGGCTGCTTCCCACACAAATAGATCCCGCCTGGCTGACCTGCCAGGGAGTCGCCGGCTGGAAATCCATGGCAGGAAGCGAGGGATGGATCGGGGCTGGCCCATCCCCGTGTGGCCTGGAGGACTCAGCCATCCGGGTGCCACCATCCCCACCTACCCTTGGCCAACTCAGGGCCCTCTCTTCCTGCCCCTCTGTCTGTAGTGGTCACTTCCCCCTACAGGTCTTCCTGGAGCCCCAGCAGAGCCTGGCACGCGGAGGGTGGGCGGAGCCGGACTGCTGCACTCGCGTCCCATCCATTACTGGCTGCGAACCCCAGCAGGTCATTTAGCACCTGCGCCAGGAGGTGGGGAGACCCCCTGGATGTCGGTGTGGGTCCTCAGTAGGGCCGGCCACCCCTCCTAGCCAGTGAAGCCCGGCCACCGCAGCAAAGGTCACCTGTGCTTTATTGTGCAGCAAAGGCCCCTGCGGGAGCCAAGTCTTAGCGTTCCTGGGGGTCCTGGGGCCAGCCCCTGCCCCCACCCAAATGCCCAAGCCCTGCCCAGCCCCCTGCCCCGTGCAGGGTGGGTGCGCTGGGGGGACCGGAATTCCTGTCCGTGAAGCGCAGGCAGGGCTTCGTCCAGGGACCCCGGGCTCCTGGGAAGTGCGCGGGGTGGGATCCGAGAGCCTCCAGCCCTCTAGTCCGCCTGCTGGGTGGGGCCTGGCCTGGCCGATTCCACAAGATGTCTGTTGGGAAGCCTCCTTCCAGAGCTCCTCCTCCCAGGCAGGCCAGCCTCATGGGCATGAGGAGGTGGCCCCTGGTCACCTCTGCCGGCAGCTCTGGCGCAGGCGTCACCTGGGCCCCGCGTAGCCGTAGGGGTGCTGCAGCAGCAGGCTCTGGTGGCTGGGCAGCGGGTGGGTGTGGTAGTGCTCCACCAGGCTGCCCACGCTCACAAACACGACCTCGGCCTCCAGGTAGAATTTAGAGTCCTGGGGGCAGGAGAGCGAGGTCAGGGGGGCTGGGCCAGCTCTCCACCCCTGCAAAATGGGGCGGCCAGCCCTAAGGACAGGCCTGCTCCTGCTGCCTGTTCCCTCCCCTGTTCCCTCCTCTCCGTGCAAAACGGGGCGGCCAGCCCTAAGGACAGGCCTGCTCCCGCTGCCTGTTCCCTCCCCTCTGGGGCGGCCAGCCCTGCTCCCACTGCCCGTTCCCTCCCCTCCGTGCCTTGCCTGCCTCCCAGTTCCCGCCTCCCTCCCCCGCTTCACCAGGGGATCAGGCCAGGCTGTAGATAAGCTGGGTCAGGAGCTGGTCACCCTACCCCCTCTAGCTCACTGAGGACACAGCTAGGCCAGGGAAGGGGGAGGCTGAGGGAGTGGGGGAGGGATGGTGCCCGCAGGTGCCAGCCTCAGCCTGCCCCCTGCCTACACTCTAGGGCAGGGGTGGGGACCTGGTTTCTGCCAAGGGCCATGTGGATATTTATAACATCATTCGAGGGCAATACAAAACTATCAGCTTAAACATCAGCCTGCTCTACTTGGTCAGACAGGTAACTCGCACCTCATCATCCGGTTCAGCAGGGCCTTATAAGGCCCGCTGGCCAGCGGATGCTGCCCATCCCTGCTCTTTGGGGAGACTGTCCGGCCCCCAGCCACACCCCTTCCCGCTCAGGGCCCTCAGCCAGCCCGCTTACCTTCTCAAAGATGCGGTAGTTCCTCACTTTGTTGGAGGTTTCATCCCACACGACCAAAACCTTGAGGAGAAAAGCAGCAGGCAGGGTGAGGGCAGCTCTGACCGGGAGAGCCGGGCCTCGGGGACCCAGGGGTGAGCGGCATCAAGGCTGAGTGCCCTGGCCCTCGGGGACGACGTGGGGAGGGGCGCCCTGCCCTCAGATGGCCTCCGATGAGACTCGAGGGTGCCTGGTCCACCAGGACCGTCTCTGATACACATGGGGAAACTGAGGCTCAGTGAGGGACACAAGTCGCCCCTGGAGGGGCAGAGGCCCAGCTGGCAGACGACCTGCCGTTGGCCCTGCCCCAAGCAGCCTCCCCTTCAGAGTGCAGGAACCCCCATGGGAGGCCAGGGCCCCAGCCCCCCTTCCCCCAATCTGCAGATGGTATCTCCTTCCTGAGAATAAATGGGGCGGGGGCTGCCAGGCAGAGACCCCAAGGATGGCACTGGGTGGAGGGGCAGAGGCTCATGGGAACGCGGCCTGTCGCCTGGTGTGCCCGCCGCAGCCTACGTGGGGAGGGCCAGCAGACCCAGCACGACGCAGCCAGCCCCAGGGCGTGGGCTTTGGCAGGCTGGCCGCCAGGCTCCTCCGTGGCACCTACCTTCCCGGACTTGGTGGAGGAGTTGCGGATGCAGTAGAGTCCGTCCTGGGGCTCTCCCCGCGGGCTCGTGGCTTTGAACAGCCTGAAAATTAAGTCAGCAGGTGACCCATCTTCAGACGGCTCCCTGGGGACCCTCCAGCCCCAGGCCCATGTGGCTTTGTCCTCTCGCTCTCCTGCAGCTCAGGCACCATGAGCAGTGGGTGCAGGGAGCAGTGGGTGCTGATGACAGTGGGTGCCAGGAGCAGTGGGTGAAGGGAGTAATGGGTGCTGAGAGCAGTGGGTGCAGGGAGCAGTGGGTGCAGGGAGTAATGGGTGCTGAGAGCAGTGGGTGCTGAGAGCAGTGGGTGAAGGGAGTAATGGGTGCTGAGAGCAGTGGGTGCTGAGAGCAGTGGGTGAAGGGAGCAGTGGGTGCAGGGAGCAGTGGGTGAAGGGAGCGGTGGGTGAAGGGAGTAATGGGTGCTGAGAGCAGTGGGTGAAGGGAGCAGTGGGTGCAGGGAGCAGTGGGTGCAGGGAGCAGAGGGTGCAGGGAGCAGTGGGTGAAGGGAGCAGTGGGTGCCGAGAGCAGTGGGTGCTGAGAGCAGTGGGTGCCGGGAGGGCCAGCCCAGGGTGATGGCAGAACTGAGCTAATGGCACCTGCTGCTTCGCCAGGTTTCCAGCGACACTCGCCAAGCACTTGTGCCAGCCATGACCGGCACCGCGGTGAGGAGGGGACAGAAAGACGGGGACCCTCGTGTCTATACAAACAAGGCCCGGAGAGAAGGGCTCCCACTCACCTCTCCACCTCGTAGGACTCGGTGGTGTTGATGAAGACTGAGCTGGGCAGGGGCACCTGGAGGGAGGGCAGCGTGGTCAGCTGCATGGTCTGTATGCGCCCGTGGCCAGCGACCCCCACCCCCACCGGCTGCCAGCCTGTGCCGAGATCCTAGGCTCTGCACCAGGTTCTGTCCCCTCAGCGCCAGGTCTGGGGGCTCCTGGCTGAGCCGGCCATGGGGGACTCCGCCCGCAGCCCTCCTGCAGCGCCCCCCTCGCTGCGCCGCTTGCCTTTTCATAGTCTTCATCCGAGTCCTTCCCAGAGTCCTTCCCACCCGGGTCGTCCTGCGAGGCGTCAGCCTGCGAGGGTAGGCGGGGCTTTTCGAAGGAGAAGCTCCTGAAACTCTGCCCGTCGGGGGGTGACCGCCTGGAAGGGGAGCAAGGTCACATCCATCACACAGGGCGGCCCCCCAGCTCCCCTCCACACCAGCCTGCGCCAGCTCGGCCTGGGCACACGGGGTCTGGCTGCCACAGCCTGTGGCTGCCACAGCCTGTGGCGAAGGCCCACGGCCACAGCGTCTGCGAGGCAGTGTGACGGCTCTGAGGCAGCAGGAATCGCGGGACCTGGAAGCCCCAGGGGGGGTCAGGCTGCCGGTGACACTGCCGGGCTGCTGGGGCCTGAGCTCGGACGCTGTGGAGCCGCCAGGGCGGATGGGTGGCGGGTGTGAAGGGCTGAGCCACGTGTGGCCCGGCGGCTCGGGGAGAATTAAGGAGCCCGCGCAGGACCAGCTGCTGGATCGTGGGTGAGACTGTGCCACGAGTCGACCCTGGTCCCAGGCCCAGGTCCCAGGCTCCGCAGTGACAGTCTGCACCACTGTGGCCCCTCATGAAACAAGTGAGGCGGCAAGGGGTCCCCCCAGGCCCCTCCCACAGGAGCAGGCCTAACAAGAGCCCTGGGGCCCTGGCCGGGTGGCTCATTGGTTGGAACATCATCCCGGACACCAACAGGTCTCGGGTTCGATTCCCGGTGGGTACCGGAGGCAACGATCGATGTTTCTCTCTCTCAATCTCCTTCTCCCTTCCTCTCTCTCTTAAATCATTAAAAATAATAATAATAAAAATAAACACCGCCTCAGATAAGGATAAAAAAGAGAGTCCTGGGGGGAAGGGTGCCGTGGCCGAGGGTGCTGGGGGCCCGGTTTAGCGCACCCACTCGAGGCGCACCCTGTGGCCCCCAGGGCTTCACTGCTGTGGGTCCCGGCATCTCTGACCACAGGCTGCTGACACTGGGAGTGGGGGCACCGGGGCTCCTGGCACTGCCCAGCAATAAAGCAGAAAGCATTTCGAGCAGGCCTGGGGGAGTCACCGCCACGCTCCACATTCCGGCAAGTTCCCACTCCGGGAGGGTGGCGAGGCAGCTCCCATGGCTCCAGAGCCAGGGGCACCCCCAGGGCCCAGGCAGGGTCCCAAAGGCTCACAGCCCGAGCTCTGTCCCCCAGGCCTCTCCCAGGGCAGGCGGCCACCCTGCCAGCCCCTCCCGACCCCAAAGGCCCTGGCCAGGCACAGCAGGGGCTCAGAAAGCCTGTGCCCACGGCCCCCTCACCCACGGTGCCCGAGGCAGCCTTGAGCCCCAGGCCCACCACGCTGGGCTGACGTGCCCACGTCAAGGTGGGACATGCTCGGACCCGGGTCAGGTGCAGAGGCTGCTGGGCCGAGGCAGAGCCTTCCTCCCCCGGGCAGGGCCGACCCCCCAGCGTGGGGAGGGGGCTGGGTGCAGGGAGAGCTGGCAGCACTCACTGGAGGTGAGGCAGGGGCGGCTTCTCCGGCCTGGGCAGGACCGTGGACCGCGCTGGGGGCTCGGGCACGGGCAGCTTCAGGGCAGGAGGCCTGGGTGCCACAGGGGGCACGAAGAGTCCAGGCCGGGCCGTCTCCCTCAGGGGCTCCTCCTCCACTGCCATCAGGAACTTGGGCTTGTTGGCTGGCACGGGTGGGGGCTCGGGCGTGGGCGGCCCGCGGGGCGACAGGTGGAAGGACTTGAGTTTATCGCAGCTCCTGGAGGTGGCCGCAGCCACACCGGCAGAGCTGGCTCCGGGGCTGGGGACGCGGGGCTCCGGGCTGGGGCTCTCAGGGAAGCACGGGGGTCGGCGGAGGGTGGGCAAGCTGGGCAGGTTGCCCACCGGGGGGTCACTCATCCTCCGGGAGGCAGCCGGCACCCTGGGGCCAGGCTCGGGCCACCTCGGGCCCAGCAGGTCCCTCTTGAAGTCCTCCGGAGCCGCGCCCACCTCAGGGAGGCCGCGCTTCGGGGGCGGGGGTGGCAGCAGAGGGCCCGGGCCCCTGGAGGTGAAGGAGTGGGCCCGGGGCATGTCGGAGAAGGCGGGCTTCCTGGGCACGGGCACGGGAGGCGGGGGGTAGGCTGGCGGGTGCGTCAGGGCATCTGCGGAGCAAAGAGACCCAGTGGGTGAGCAAGTCTCACTGGTGAGGCGGGACCAGCCCCCCCTGCTGGTACCAGGTGCCGGGTCAAGTGCGTGTGCCGCCCTGGAGAGGCCCGCTGAGCACTTCCCAGGCAGCCTTCCCCTGGGGTCTGACCCAGCCCACGCCCTGGTCACCGCCCCTTCCCCCGCGTGCGGCAGCCTGAGCAGGCTCCCTGAGACCCAGAGGTCACACCAGGAGCCATGGGGTGCCAGCGGCCAAGGGGGAGAGGAGGCAAGGAGGACGCGGGGGAGCTGGCCTCGCTGCGGCGGGATTCCCACCAGGGAGGGGGCGGGGCGGCTCGGAGGAAGACGAGGGCAGTGTAAGGTGCCCTGGGACACGGAGGCGACACTGACGAGCTGTGGGGCACAGAGTCCAGCTGGAGGTGTCGACAGCCCAGCGAGGACATCGGCTGTGGCCCAGGTGGGACGGGAGGAGTGCACCAGGCCCGAGCCCTGGAGGCCCTCGGACGGGGGGACGGTACTGGGGCTGCCGGCAGGTGGGAGGGGCCTGGGAGGGCCTGTGTGGCCTTGAGCTCCATGGAGTGCTGCCAGCCACAGGACGTGGACAGCCTGGCTCCCACCCCAAGTGGGCCCTCCCCTGAGCGGCAGGAGCGGCAGCCAGAGCACGCGCCTCCTCTGCTCTGTTCCCTCTGACACGCCGGCCATTGTGGAGAGACCGAGGCCCAGGGTGGGGCTGGCAGCCCCAGCCCCTGTCCTCTGCCCAAAGCACCCCCAGCCCACCTCTGGCCACCTACCCTCGGGCTTCCCGGGCTCGGGGGAGTCGGGCTCCAAGTACGAGTCGTCCTCGTCGTCCTGCTCGTAGTCTGTGGGCAGATGGGGGTCAGAGCAGGGCGGCCCAGGCGGGCTGCACCCGGGGCGGAGGGGCGAGGCTCAGAGCGCTGCAGTCAGGGAGGCCTGGGCAGGGCTGAGGGCAGGATGCGCGGGCTGGGGAGCCACAGGGACAGAGCGGGCAGCGGCCAGGTCTGGGTGTGGAGCAGGACGGGGGAGCACGCCGAGACGCCCTCACCTTCGTTGTCCGTGGGGTATGGAGAGAGGCTGATGTCCACAGGCCGCTCAATGGCACCGTAGAAACTGTCTGTGTCCGAGCTGGAGTCACTGGGGTCGGGGGGAGGAAGGGGGGCAGTGAGCACAGGGCAGCGTTCCCTGCACTCACAGACAGACACACCGCAAACATGTGGACACACAGACACGACAAACACAGGCACGTGCACACACCACACACTGATGTGGGCATATGCACAGATAAACACAGGACACAGACACAGGTGAACACAAATGAGGACAGACAGGCACGCAGACACACAGACACGCTCCATCGAGGCACAAGGACCAGCACGGAGACGAGGCTGTGCTGCCTCCCCCGCCCCGTGGTTTCTGCCACAAGTGTGGCCCCGAGTGGCCAGATGCTGCCCCGCCTCAGGGCCCCGTCCCCCCTGCTCCTGCCCTGGAAGCTGTCGTCTCTAGGCCGGCCTACCGCAGGGCACCAAGCCTACCGCAGGGCACCGGGCCTACCGCAGGGCACCGGGCCTACCGCAGGGCACCGGGCCTACCGCAGGGCACCTACCGCAGGGCACCGGGCCTACCGCAGGGCACCGGGCCTACCGCAGGGCACCTACCGCAGGGCACCGGGCCTACCGCAGGGCACCTACCGCAGGGCACCTACCGCAGGGCACCGGGCCTACCGCAGGGCACCGGGCCTATTGCAGGGCACCTACCGCAGGGCACCGGGCCTACCGCAGGGCACCTACCGCAGGGCACCTACCGCAGGGCACCAGGCGTACCGCAGGGCACCTACCGCAGGGCACCGGGCCTATTGCAGGGCACCGGGCCTATTTGCAGGGCACCTACCGCAGGGCACCGGGCCTACTGCAGGGCGGCAGGGCACATACACAGTCGACACGAGCCTACCAGCTAGGGCTCAGGGCACCGGGCCTATCGCAGGGCAAGGCTCCGAGACCTTACCGCAGGGCTCCGGGCCTTCGCAGGGCACCGGGCCTACCGCAGGGCACCTACCGCAGGGCACCTACCGCAGGGCACCTACCGCAGGGCACCGGGCCTACCGCAGGACCCTGGCTGGAGCTGAGGGCTGGAGCTCCAGGGCAGGCAGGGACCTGCAAGGTGGCCCTGGGGGTGCCGGGCCTCCTCTGGGTCCCCGTGGCCTCATCTATGAAAGGACGGAGGGGTCTGTTCTGCCCAAGAGCTCCTGCTGCTGGGCCGCCTCGGTGAGGTCGCCGAGACCCAGATGGACTGAGCGGTGTCCCAGGGACTCACTCCGGAGGCGGCCGGGGCGGACACGGAGGGGCAGCGCCCAAAGCTCTGGCTGCTGCCAATGCCGGGCCTCCAGTGGGCAGCTGAGAGCATGTGACCCCCAAGGAGGAACTACCAACAGGGCACACACACATGCGCACATACTCAGGTGCACGCGTACACAGGATGACAGACGTGGGGGCGGGGAGTGGGCACGGGGTGGAGCCGGGCCCACCTGGCGTCCAGCGGCAGGTCCTTCTTCTCGTGGAGGTGTCCGATCTCCCTGCGCAGCAAGGCCATCCAGCTCTGTGGGGCAGCGGGGCCCAGTGGGCATGTGCTGCCCAGGGCACGGCCCTCCTCCCTCAGGCCCTGCTGTGCCCACCAAGGTCGGGGAGGCCCCTCAGCCCATGCAGGGCTCCTCCTGAGGGCAGGTCCCGGGCATGTGGTGCTGGTCGCTGGGTGTGAGGACGGGCACTAAGGCCGGCCCCTGCCGCTGCCCCCGGCTAATCCCGCCCCCAGGCCCGGCACCTTGCCGCTGCCCACGGCTAATCCCGCCCCAGGCCCGGCCCCTGCCGCTGCCCACGGCTAATCCCGCCCCCAGGCCCGGCCCCTGCCGCTGCCCACGGCTAATCCCGCCCCAGGCCCGGCCCCTGCCGCTGCCCCCGGCTAATCCCGCCCCAGGCCCGGCCCCTGCCGCTGCCCCCGGCTAATCCCGCCCCAGGCCCGGCACCTTGCGCTCGTCCTCAG
>NW_005871588.1:377264-378452 GCF_000147115.1 Myotis lucifugus | reverse complement strand
TTCTGCGCTGACCCTCTGTGAGACACTATAGCTTGTCTTTCAAACTTAGAGAAGGTCATTCCACCTTATATCAAGTTACTACCACATAGAGACGCGAATGGCCCTTTGCAGTATGTCTCTCCCACCCAGATAGCTGGGCTGCTCAAGACAGGGTGTCATTCTGTAGGGGGCGCACGACCTGCAGACTACAGCATGTCACTCCCACCCAAAGGCCCGGGATGCTCACTACAGCATGTCACTCCCACCCATGGGCACGACCTGCACATTACAGCATGTCACTCCCACCCACGGGCCCGGGCTGCACACTACAGCATGTCACGTCCCACCCACGGGTCCGGGCTGCACACTACAGCATGTCACTCCCACCCACGGGCCCGGGCTGCACACTACAGCATGTCACTCCCACCCAGAGGATCTGGGCTGCACACTACAGCATGTCCCTCCCACCCAGAGGATCCAGGCTGCACACTACAGCATGTCACTCCCACCCAGAGGCCCGGGCTGCACACTACAGCATGTCACTCCCACCCAGAGGATCTGGGCTGCACACTACAGCATGTCACTCCCACACAGAGGATCTGGGCTGCACACTACAGCATGTCCCTCCCACCCAGAGGATCCAGGCTGCACACTACAGCATGTCACGTCCCGCCCAGAGGCCCGGGCTGCTCACTACAGCATGTCCCTCCCACCCAGAGGCCCGGGCTGCACACTACAGCATGTCACGTCCCGCCCAGAGGGCTCTGGCCAGTGTTCGCCTGTCCATTAGCTTAGGAGCCCCTTGAGGGCAGACTCATGGCCCCAGCCGGACGGACCCAGCCCACAGCACAGGGGCAGCAGGGAGCTGGCCCCAGCCTGGGAGGCCCCTGGAGCCAGGGGTGGCTTGGGACAGTCGGGGACGGGCTCCGCTTGACTCTTTGGAGAGAATGGAGGCTGTGGGTCAGGGGGCAGCGAGGGGGGGAGGCAGGAGTCACTGGGCAGCCGGCCGAATTGGGACTTCTGGAGAGCAGCTGTCCCAACCCCAAGGCCTGAGGCCTGCTGCTCCAGCCTCATCAGGCCTTACACAGCCTGAGGCTAGACCAACCGTGGGCAAACTACGGCCCGCAGGCCAGATCCGGCCCGTTTTGAAATGAATAAAACTAAAAAAAAAAAAAAAAAAAAAGACCGTACCCTTTTATGTAACGATGT
>NW_005871588.1:376003-376989 GCF_000147115.1 Myotis lucifugus | reverse complement strand
GGGGGGGCAAGGCAGGGGGAGCTGGGTTGTGGGTGCAGGGCCAGCAGCAGACGGGCACTCCCCGGTTGTAGCCGCTGAGGGAGAAGGCCCCCTGCGGGGAGGCGGAGGTGCTGGTCTTGAAGTAGTAGATGCATCGCTTGTGGATGATGACAAAGCGCAGGGGCCCTGTGGGCAGCGAGGTGAGGTGCGGGTGAGCTGGGGGCCACTGGGCAGACCCCACTCTGGGGACCCTCCCCAGGGGCCAGGGGCGATTGGACCAGGCTTTGAACCCACGGAATGGAAGGGCAAGGAGCGGGGCTGGCATGCGGGCCCCTCCCCAGGAGTCCAGAATGGGGTCAAACGGGGACACAGTTGTGGGCATGATGGCCGGCCCCGGGCAGGGGAGGTGTGGGCACTGGCTGTGTGGACAAGGGCTGTGAGGCTGGCTCCAGGACGGGCAGAGCAGGGCCAGAGGACTGGGGAGGCCCAGCCGCCTTGCTGGGAGCTGCGGGCTGCCGGAAGGTTCCCTCCCCCCCAGGCTGGCACAGCGAGGGAGGGGCAAAGAGGAGGAGGCACAGAAGCCCCGAGCGTGGCTCCGACCCCAGGCTGAGCGGTCAGCCCCGCTGAGACCCCCTCTCCGCTGCCCCATCCCAAGCAGCCCCACGCGCCCTCGCAGGCACCCTGTCCAAAGACGGCAGACCAGCGGGTGCCCAGCCTGGGGCACCACGACCAGGCAGCACTCGGAGGGATGGGCAGCGCCTTGACAAGTGGCATCTCGCAGGCCCAGGGCTCCCCTCTCCCAGCTGCGGTCCCAGGGCCCAGCCCCCACTTTCATGCAGCTCTAGAGTCTCGGCTTGGCATGTGCGGTCATTTCTAACCCCGGTGACCGACCAACTCCCGGAACACCCACTGCACAGGGCGAGGGCTCAGCCTGACCAGGTGGTCGGCACCGTCACCAAGGACACCTAGCTCTGCACCACCTACGCCCCTCCCAGTCCTGCCAGCGG
>NW_005871588.1:373783-374781 GCF_000147115.1 Myotis lucifugus | reverse complement strand
GGGCTGGGGACAGTCCCCTGAGCACCCCTCTACCCCCGCTCCTGCCTTTCAACAGAGAGGGACATGGCTTCTTAGTACCCCCACCCTCCCCTTCGTACATGCCGTGAGCGGGCTTCCTGTAGCTCCCTTTCTTTGTTTACCTATTATTTTGGTTTATTACTGATTCTCAGAAAAGAGAGGAAGGGGGGAGAGAAGAGAGAAAGAAATATCCGATTTGTTTGTTCCACCTTACTTTATGCATTCCATTCAATTATTTGATTCTTGGTAAAATGCCCCTGGCCCACGGATCTAACCCACAACCTCCGGCATATCAGGGACCACACTCGAACCAACTGAGCTACCCCGGCCAGGGGACTGTCCATCCTTTTCCTTTCGGGCCCTGACCAGGAAGCAGAAAAGCAGGTAGCCACCAGCCCCCCAGCTCCTGGGTCAGGCAACCCAGGTTCCTGTCCTGGCTCGGCCTTCCAGGGGATCCCGAAGCCTCCGTTGCTGGGGCTGTGAAATGGGAGGACAGCGCAGATGCAGCCTGGCACACAGCACACCCTCACTCCCGCAGGGACCACACAGTACATGGTCCCAGGTGTTATAAACAGACATGAGCAGAGCAAGGACGATGGGCCAGGTACAGACGCGCACCAGGGCAGAAAGCCCCAGATGCCTAGCAGGGGGCAGAACTGGGAAAACAAGCCTTTCCTCCACTAGCTGATCACTGGTCAGGCTGTGTAGACCCCTGACCTTTCCCTCCCTCAAGATAACATCTGGGCCTAGGTTATAAGTCAGCTCCAGGCCCAGGAAAGCAGCAAAACCAGACAAGTGACACCGTGGCTGCCTCAGGACCAGCCGCATTGAGTAATGACCCTGCCCTGGAGCCAACCAATTAGAGGAGACCATGACCCAGAAAGAGCACCCCTGCAGGACTGATGGTATTCCAGCAGACCCTCCCTGAGACCTCTCCTTAAGGTTCTCCCAGCAAGAAGGGATAGCTCAGGGCCAAGGAA
>NW_005871588.1:336708-341233 GCF_000147115.1 Myotis lucifugus | reverse complement strand
TTTCTGTCATTATTTCTTCAAATAGGTTTTCAATATCTTGCTCTCTCTCTCCTTCTGGCATCCCTATAATTCGGATGTTGGTGCGCTTGAAGCTGTCCCAGAGGCTCCTTACACTATCTTCGTGTTTTTGGATTCTTTTTTCATTTTGTTTTTCCGGTTGGGTGTTTTTTGCTTCTTCGTATTTCAAATCTTTGACTTGATTCTTGCGCTCCTGTGGTCTGCTGTTGGGAGTCTGTATAATATTCTTTATTTCAGTCAGTGTATGCTTAATTTCTAGTTGGTCCTTTTTCATATCCTCGAGGGTCTCACTAGATTTCTTGAGGGTCTCACTAAGTTTATCGGTGGTTTCTAGAGAATTCTTGAAAAACCTTAAAAGTGTGGTTTTGAACTCTATATCCAGTAGTTTGCTTTCCTCCATTTCTGTCATTTGTGACCTGTTTCTTTGTCTCCGCATTTTTTATGCTTCCCTGTGTTGATAGAGTGGCTTTCTGTGCTAGGTGTCCTATAGGGCCCAGTGGCTCAGCCTCCCCAATTACCTGAGGTGGACACTCTTGGTGCACCCCTTTGTGGGCTTTGTGCACAGTCTTGTTGTAGTTAAGCCTTGATTGTTGTAGGTATCACTGGGAGGAATTGACCTCCAGGCCAATTGGCTGTGAGAATCAGCTGTGTCTACAGTGGGAGAACTTCTGTGCTGGAGACACCCTTCTGGGACAGACTTGCTTCAGTGGGCTTGGTGCTCACTGAGTCTGCCCCCTGAGTGTGTCCCTTATGATCTGAGAGTTGTAATCTGGATGGTCCCACTCTGACCACCTGGATACCACTGGCTTCTTGGATCCTAAAGGAGAGTTCCTAATTTAGGCCTCTTCCCTGAGGGTTACCCCAGCAGGGAGCTTACGAAAGAGATTATGCAAGATTCCCCTTCCCTTTTTTTGGGGGTTTGGGGGGTGCCCAGATGGGGGCCCAGCTGAGGAAGCAAATGCAAAGTTACTGTGGGGGCCTGGGCCCTTTTCTTGGGAATTCCTGGGTTCTGTCTTGGCCCCAGCCTGCAAATTTTGTTAAGGTAATTGTTCAGTTTTGCAAAGGACCCAGCATTCATATGCAAAAAGGCTTTGCAGCAGCCTGGAAGGGGCGGGGGTCTCGGAATCAACAGGGCGGAGCAAGCAGCTATGGCTGATTCTCAGCCCTGCCCTAAGGGGCTGCGCGTCTCAGTGTCCTGGTAATTGCTGCCAGCACCTCTGAGGGAAAGCCGTCCTCAAGTTCCGAGTTCTGCCTGCTGCCAGACCGTCCAGTTTCTCCCCGTATGAGTCCTGGGACCCCAGAGATTTCCCGGAACCGGAGTTCAGAGCAGTCGGGAGCTTGTGACTCCCTCCCGATTCAAAAAGACAGCCGCGTCCTCAGGTGCCCGCCCCTTTCCGCGCGCGCCGGAGCCTCTGTACCTCTGCACTTCACTTTCGTAGTTCCTCTGAGTCTGTGTGCGCTTCTCTTTCCTTCTAGTTGTAGAGTTTCCACTCAGCCAGCCTTCCTGTGGTTCTGGATGATGACCGTTCTCCCTTTTAGTTGTATTTTTGAAGTTGTTGTCGGAGGCAGCAATTTCCGGTGTTTTTCTATGCCGCCATCTTCGGTTACTCTCTCCTGACCAGTTTTCATAAGTTTAACCATCCTTGCATTCTAGGAAAAGAACCCCACTTAGTCATGGTGTGTAAGCCTTTTAATATGTTGCTGAATTTGGTTTGCGAGTATTTTGGTGAGAATTTTTGCTGAGAGTTCATAAGGGGCATTGGGCTGTAGGTTTTGTGTAGTGTCTTTGTCTTGCTTTGGTATCAGGGTAATACTGGCATCAGAAATATAGGAAGTATTCCCTCTTCTTCGGTTTTTTGGGGAAACTTGAGACTTGGTATTAATTCTTAAATGTTTGGTAGAATTCACCTGTGAAGCTATCAGATCCGGGCCTTTTTTTAATTAAAAATTTATTGATTGGTTTTAGAGAAACATTGATTTTGTTGTTCCACTTATGCATTTATTGGCTGCTTCCCATATGGGCCCTGACAAGGGATGGAACCACACCTGGCATATTGCGACGACACTCTAACCAACCGAGCTGCCGGGCCAGGGCCTTCACTGACATTTGAAAGCTGATTTTTAAGACAAAAAATAAGGCTGGTAAGTCCTTCAGGGTCAACCAAACGCGCCCTGCGGATGGCCGTGGCCTGTGGTTTGTGCGCTGTGGACAGGTGGAGGACAGGGCCCAGGTCCTGCTCTCGGTATCACCCAGTCGGAACCAGGCATTTGCCTCCACGTGGGGCTGGGCCAGTGCCAGGCCTGGGGCATGTGGACAGAGTGCCCTTGGGGAGCTCTGTGAACTGCCCCCCACCACACACGCCCCACCCCTGGCCCAGGGATGAGCTGCTCATTGTTCGTAGAGATGTTTGTTTCTTGCCGTTTCATTTGACCAGTGAGGACGGATGCTTAGAGGTCAGGTCTTGCCCAGGTCCTCCAGCCCGAGAGGGTGTGAGGGAGCTGCAGCTGATGGAGGCAGTGAGGCGGGGCGGCCAGTGCCGCTGCCTCCTTACCTGGTCACACCAGCAGCTGCCCTGACCCCACGAGCCTCCGCCTGCCCATGTGCAGAGGGAGAGATGACAGAAGCTGCTCCTGGGTGCGTGGAGATTGTGTGGTGGGGGGAGTGAGGACTGAGATCGCCGAGGTATGGTGGGTGGGGACTTAGAAGTTTGCTGCAGCTGTGGTTCCGCCGGAGACTGGCCTCTGGTCTTGTGTTAGTTGTAGAATTCCCTCTGTCGCATGTTGTATGGGTTTGTGTAATGACAGTGTTTCATATACAAACATGCTGAGACCCTGAGTAAACCAGTGTCGGACGGGGACAAGGACAGGCCGTCTCGGTCATGCTGCTGGAACGGCAGCTTTTGATCTGAATAACTAGCATTTAATGGACATGAGCTCAGGGCAGACCTGTGCCTGCCACCTTGCTCTTCGTGCGCACTGCGGAGCCAGGGCGGGAAGTAGGTCGGGGGAGGGGGGGGCGGTGGCGGGGGACAGGGTAGCGACGTGGCAGCAGAGCCCAGGTGCGGAGGAGGCTCCTGCGAGCTGTGGGGTGAGAGCCGGGCAGGCCCTGACCAGCGGGCGGGCCTTCAGAAAGGGGTCCGTCATTGCCCTGGTGAGAGTGTCGTCCCGTCGGCCAAGGCTGGGGGCTCAGTCCCTGGTCAGGGCACATACAAGAGTCAACCAGTGAATGCATACATGCTAGTAAGTGGAACAACAAATCAATGTTTCTCTCTCTTCCTTCCTCTCTCTCAAAAAAAAATTCAATTAAAAAAAAAGTGGTCAGTTTTTAAAGGAAACACACACATTAAGGCCAAGCAGCAGGCGGGTGTGCGCGCGGGCTCAGCGCCACGGGAACAGCAGCAGCGAGAGCCTGGGTTCCACCGGCGTCCTCCTCCTGCTTCTCATGTGGTGCGTCTACCACGGGGCCTGCACGGGCCCCGCTGGCGGCACACAGTGGGGGTGGGTCCACAGGCCGTGGGCAGAGGCCCCCCGCCCGCGGCCTCCCAGCCCTGGGGGCCCAGGCCGCCTGGGAGGAGGCGCTGATGCCCGCTGCCCCTCCGAGGGGCTTCTTCCTGGGTGAAAGTGAAAGTCGGGGTCTGGCCAGGAGCCCCGTGAAGCCTCCGTTCTCAGGCTGTCACCGTCGCTGCCAGCCCCAACTCTCCTGTCCTCAGGGGCTCGCTTCCCCGCCAGGGTCTGATGGCCTCATCCCCTCCTGTACCTCCCGCCTTCCTGCCCCTCTTCCGAGGCCTCTGCGAGACAGCCAGATGGCCATCCTAACTGAAGTTCTCCTTCCCTCTTCCTTCATCTCTAGAGCAAAGTCCAAGGGAAGTGGGGAAAGAGGACTCTCAGAAATCCCCTGCGAGGGCAAGGTTTCCAGAATGTTCACTGGGCACGGGCCAGAGGGTGCAGTCATGTGCTGGGCTGACCCGTGGAGGCGTTTGCATGGGGGTGGGGTCCCGAGTTCCACCAATTAGTGCTGAACCCCAATCCTAAAGCCACCGCGGCCGTGCGACTGTGGGTACTTACCTGGGTGTTTGCACGAGGACAGGAGGCAGCGCGTGGCGGCGGAGGTGGGGGCTGTGAACTGGAACCCCAAGTTCAAAAGCACGAGGCGGGCGGAGTCAGGCGGTTCCGGAGGGAAGGCGAGGTTGGTAGAAGCACATGTTCTCGGTGCTTATAAAGGTTCTGGAGAGAGAAGTGCCCAGAGGTGGAATGGCTCCTCTGCTGAGCGCAGCTGGTGGAGGGGCTGGTGGGAACAGGAATGTCGATTTCCAGTTTAGGTCCCTCTGGATGTTTTGTAAAAGAGAAGGTTCTAGGTTCCTGGTGTCTGGTACCAGCAGGCCACACCCCTCCCTCCGCTTCCTCCCGACTCATCTTCCAGGCTGTTAGCATTGGGATGTGGGGCGGCCGGGCGCTCCTGGGCTCCTCGGGAGGTTCCTTGAAAACGGGAAGCCCCAGGCTGAGGCCG
>NW_005871588.1:244747-335483 GCF_000147115.1 Myotis lucifugus | reverse complement strand
CGGCGTGGGGACATGGGGCAGGGCTGGGCACGGCGGGGCGAGGCGAGGGGCAAGGCTCCCCCGGCCGCCTGTGCAGGGGACTGAGCGCAGCCTCGTGTGGGCCCCTGCGTCTGAGTCCCGCGGAGCGGGGCCGCCATCTCTGAAGCTGGCCTCTGGCTCCAGCGTCCTCATCGTGAAGTGAGGATGGAGCCGGGCCAGGCCTGTGCAGGGCGGGGCTGGGCCCCCTGACAGGGGGGAGCTGGGCTGTGGGGAGAGGGGGGCAGTGAGGGCTTCAGCGTCAGGAATCTCCTCAGATGGAGCCACAGGGGCTCCCGAGGGGGTGTCGGGAGCAGAGGGAATGAGGGAGCGATGGGCCGAAGCCGACCTCCCTGCTCCTTCCGGCCCAGCCGCTGTGAGGGGAGGCTGGGCCGGGAGGGCCTCTCTGGGCTCCCGCAGGCGGCTCCGCAGTGCGCTCTGCTGTGTCCTGGGCGGCGGCCCCTCCCGCGTTCAGCTTCACGGGAGACTCCGCCTGAGAACCGGCGCAGCTGGGTGGGCTCCCCCAAAGGGCACCTCAGCGACACGTGTGTCAGAGACCGAAGGAGAGGGCCCCTGGGAGGAGGCGTGTTCTCGTCCGGGTTGGAGTCACTGTCCTTTCCCTGTGGAGATCCAGAAGTGGCCAGGCATGGTGGTCGGCTGGGCCACGTGGGCGGGCGTGGGCCGGGCTGGGCACGGCCCCGCAGCCTCAGTCAGCATCACTTCCCAGCCCTGGGCTCAGCTGAGTCATGGGGCTTCCCCGCGCTGAGTGAGGCCAGCACTTCCTGTGGTTCTGGGGAATTCTCCAGAACCTGTCAGAGGCAGGCTCTCGAGGAGCCGGGACCCTCCCTGAGAGTCTCCAGCTCCCTCTGCCCCCTGTGAGGGCTGCTCTGGGAGGTGGCTTTGGGTGCGACACCCCTGAGCCTGCGTGAAATTGACCCTGAGTGTCTGGAGACCACGGGGTTGAGGGCTTGGGAGGGATGAGCCCGGGCCACGGCCAGGCCTGCCCTGTAGCTCCGTGGCCCCTGCGGAGTGTGCTCGGTGGACAGTGGGCTCAGCCTCCTGCCCTGCTGACCTGTGATGGGGTGTGGCCTGGCCCCAGAGGAGGGTGGGCCTGGGGCACCTGTGACCGCAGCCCCTGGGTCTGGCTCCTTCCCCTCCGCTGCGCGTGACCGACACGCCTGTGACCGCGTCCTCTCTGTGCAGCCGGAACCTGCAGGCAGGGACGCCTCTGTCCAGGCTGCTGTTGAGAAGCTCCAGGAGGAAAACCGGCTGTTGAAGCAGAAGGTGACTCACGTGAGTGTCTGCCGTTCACTCGGGAAGAGCTCCGCAGGCCCTGCCCTCGGGCCCCTCTGGCTGACACACGTCCTGTGGTCCCACGCCCGCCAGTTCCCGTGTCCTTACAGGGGGCAGGAGTCACCATCCAGAGGCTCCCGAGGCCGGAAACGTCCACTTGTGTTTAAGGCGCTGCTTGTGCGGAGCGAGGAGAGGCCCCTCCGTTCCCGGGGACCCCTCCCTCGGCTCCGCCTCGCCCATCAGTAGCTTCCGGCTCAGTGGGCAGGAGAGCGGCCCTGCCAGCCGCTCACTGCACTTGCCCGCAGGTGGAAGACCTCAATGCCAAGTGGCAGCGCTATGATGCCAGCAGGGATGAGTATGTGCGGGAGCTGCGGGCCCAGCTGCGGGGGCTGCAGGCTCCCCAGCCCGAGGCGGAGCTGATGAGGAAGGAGATCGCCAGGCTCAACCGGCAGCTGGAGGAGAGAATCAGCGAGTGTGCGGGGGCCGCGAGGGAGCTGGCGGCGGTGCGGGAGCGGGCGCAGATGCTGGAGCAGCAGGTAGGAGGGGCAGGATAGGCGAGTCCCTCCCTGTGCAGCCTGTGATGGCTGAGGGCCTGCTCTCTTCAGGTCCTCGCCTACAAGGACGACTTCACGTCGGAGAGGGCGGATCGGGAGCGGGCGCAGAGCAGGATCCAGGAGCTGGAGGACGAGGTGGCGGCCCTGCGCCAGGCACGCAGACAGGTGGGTGTGAGGGTCGCCCCTGAGCGCTCAGGCCTCTCTCTCCTTCCCATGAACGCCAAGTCCTCTGTCTGCTCAGACCCGTTTCCCGCTCCGGCAGAGCCAGCCCTGGCACCTGGCACGGGCGTGGTGGTGGAGACCAGCCTCCTGTGGTCCTGTCTGCGGAGGAGGTTGGCGTGGGGTGTGACAGCAGGTGGCTGCCCCCGGGGCTGTCTGCCGCCGGTGCTCACTGCCATGCACCGGGGAGCACGCCCGTATCCAGGAAGGAGACCTGTGGCCCCAGGTGCCGCTTGGCCTCTGCTCCTCCTCCTGCCTCCTCTGTTCTCTTTTGGGCTCTGGGCCAAGTAGGAAGCAGGGCGAGGGTGGATGAGCCGAGACCAGCGTGGTGGCCTGCGGCACAGCCATTACATCCTCTGCCTTTTCTCCAGGACCCCCAAGAGCCAGGCTCCTGCCGGATCCGCACGGGGAGCAGAGCACCCAAGCCCGCAGAGACCAATGCTTCGGAGTTGGTGGTGCCTGGTGGCCAGAGGCCTGTGTCTGCACCCCAGGGCCTGGCCCCCCCTGCAGAGGGCGGGTGCCCCGGAGCTGCCCGGAGAGGCCAGGGGGACCTGCAGTGTCCACACTGCCTGCAGTGCTTCAGCGACGAGCAGGGCGAGGAGCTCTTCAGACACGTGGCCGAGTGCTGCCTGTGAGCCAGGCGGGGGACAGGCCGGTGCTCTCGGCCTGCGACAGTGGGACCCCGAGATGCGGGCGGAGGGTGCTCTGGCCTTCACCTTGGTCCCCCTCGGGCTGTGGAACAGAGGCTGGGCTTTGGGTCCTCAAGCTGTCAGGCCGGGGCCAGAGCAGGAGCTCACAGGCCAAGGTGATGGTCCCGCCCCCACCTGCACCTGGGACGTTGCATCTCGCGGGAATAGGGGGCTGCCCGAGGGAACCACATGTTGGGTCCCAGGGTGGAAGGGCACCCCAGGTTGGAGAGCCGAGCACTGCGGCCTCGGCAGGGCCATGAAATACACTGCGTTGCTTAGTGTCTGTCATATGTCCAGAGGTGAGAGCCATGTGCTTTGTAGCCACTTATTTTTATAATAAACGCGTTTGCTGCAGTGGCTGCTGAGGCTGCAGGGCGGGGCCTGGGGCGAGGGGCCCAGCAGCACTTCACCTGGGCAGGAGCCAGATCATCGGATGAGAGGCCTGCCTCCTGCTTGCCACCTCCCGGGGGACACCCTCTTCCCACTTCCCTTGAGGCAGGGACGGCGGCTGGGACAGCTGACTTCCGTCAGGGCTTCTGTTCCTCATATGCACAGGGGCGCGCGGCCCCACCTCTCCCTCTTCTCTCTCGGCTCCACTTCTGGCAGTTCCCACTCCGATGCCAGCGCGCTCTCGCCTGTGGGTCTGTCCAGGGTCCTTCTCATTTCTTTACAAGCTTCACTTGCACCTGTTTTGTATCTTCCACTCCTCCCTCCGCCTCCTGCTTTCTGGCGATTCCCCTGCAGACACAGAACTTGATTCCACATGCGCAGGCGCGTAGGTCCGAGGGGACGCCGCAGGTCTCCAGGGCTCTGTGCAGCCCCTCCTGTCTGCAACGCTGCCCCACAATTCCAGCCCCTCGGCCTCCCCAGGTGCCAGTCTCTGCTGCTTCCGCGGGCAGCCCCGCTGGGCCCTGTGTACTTCCTCTCTCAGTGCTGGGCCTGGAACGGCCCCATATGGACCCTCAAAAGACCCCAAATAGCCAAAGAACTCTTGAGAAACAACCAATTGGGAGGTGCCATGCTCTTTGATATCAAACTGTACTGCAAGGGTACGGTAACCAAAGCAGATCCGGGCCAGTGGAACAGCCAGCCAGGTAAATAAATCCTCGCTCAGGTGCGGTTACTTTCTGACACAGGAGGCGAGAACATACAGTGTCGTAAAGCCAATACATAAAGTAAATGGAAAAACTGGACCGATACATGCAAAAAAATGAAACTTTCTTACACCATATACAGAATAAGCAAGTGTAGCAGCTGAAATCATAAACTCCTAGAGCAGCGATTTTTAACCAGTGCGTCACAAGAATTTTTAAAACGCAATACCTGACCTCTTCCCCCTTAGATTGTCAAGTAAAAAAATGACACAGCCAACACAATAGCCGTCTGGTGAATGAACCAAAATGATACCCATTTTTTTGTCAGATGGGCAAAAAAAAAATACATTCTTTTATTTTAGTAATTAGTTTGTGTGCCACGAGAGGAAAAAGGTTGAACCGCTGACATACAAATAGGCATTGAGTTTTCTGACCTTGCTCTTAGCGATATCTTTTTGGATATGTCTCCTCAGGCAAAGGCTAAAAAAATAAACAAATGGAACTTCATCAAACCACAAAGTTTTGCACAGTGAAAAAACCAACAAAACAAAAAATCCTAACAAATGAGAGAAAACATTTGCCAATGATACAGCCAATGAGGGGTTAGTACCCAAAATGTATAAAGAACTCATATATGCCGAAACCGGTTTGGCTCAGTGGATAGAGCGTCGGCCTGCGGACTGAAAGGTCCCAGGTTCGATTCCGGTCAAGGGCATGTACCTGGGTTGCGGGCACATCCCCAGGAGGAGATGTGCAGGAGGCAGCTGATCGATGTTTCTCTCTCATCGATGTTTCTAACTCTATCTCTCTCCCTCTCTGTAAAAAATCAATAAAATATATTTAAAAAAAAAAAAAAAAGAACTCATACAACTTAACACCAAAAACCCACACCAATCCAATTAAACGTGGGCAAAGGAACTGAATAGACACTTCTCCAAAGAGGACGAATAGCCAAGAGACATATGAAAAAATGTTCAACATCACTATCACCAAAGAGATGCAAATTAAAACCATGAGGTGCCACCTCACAGCTGCCAGATGGCTACCATCAATACATCAATTCTTTCACCGCTGCGGCAGCAGCATGAGGATGCTCAGGCTTCAGAAGAGGCTTGCCTCCAGCGCCCTCCGCTGTGGCAAAAAGAAGGTCTGGTTGGACCCCATGAGACCCATGAAATCGTCAACGCCAACTCCTGGCAGCAGACTTGGAAGCTGATCAAAGACAGGCTGATCATCCGGAAGCCTGTGACTGTCCATTCCCGCAGGAAGGGCAGGCATATGGGCAGAGGTAAGGAAAGGGTACCGCCCATGCTCCAATGCCTGAGAAAGTGACCTGGATGAGAGGGTGAGGATTCTTCGCCGGCTACTCAGAAGATATTGTGAATCTAAGAAGATCGACCGCCACACGTACCACAGCCTGTACCTGAAAGTGAAGGGTAACGTGTTCAAAAACAAGCGGATGCTCATGGAACACATCCACAAGCTGAAGGCAGACAAGGCTCGCAAGAAGCTTCTGGCTGACCAGGCCGAGGCCCGCAGGTCTAAGACCAAGGAAGCCCACAAGCGCCGTGAAGAGCGGCTCCAGGCCAAGAAGGAGGAGATTGTCAAGACTCTGTCCAAGGAGGAAGAGACCAAGAAATAAAGCTTCACCTCTCTTACCTGTACGTAGTGGCAATTCCAAGGTTCAGTCATTCAATAAAAGCAGCCTTTATCTAAAAAAAAAATACAGAAAAAATATACATCAACCCAAGTGCTGGCGAGGACGTGGAGAAGGGAACCGTAGTGCTCTGCAGGTGGGAGTGCAGACTGGTGCAGCCACTGCGGAAAACAGTATCGAGTGTCCTCCAAAGATTAAAATTGGCCTGGCTGGTGTGGCTCAGGGGTTGAGCGTCGACCTGTGAAGCAGGAGGTCATGGTTCGATTCCCAGTCAGCGCACATGCCTGGGTTGTGGGCTTGATCCCCAGTGCGGGGCATGCAGGAGGCAGCCGATCAATAATTCTCTCTCATCACTGATGTTTCTATCCCTCGCTGAAATCAATAAAAATATATTTTAAAAAATTAAAAATGGAATTGCCTTATGACCCAGCGATTCCACTTCTGGGTATTTATATGAAGAAAACAAAAACCCTAATTAAAAAAGATAAACATACCCCATGTTTGGTGCCTGGGAAGCCCATTTTCAGCGCAGCTTTATCCACAATAATCAAGAAGTGGAATAAGCCTGGTCCATGGACAGACACGGTAGAGATGAGGGACATATGTGCGATGGGGTCCTACGTGTGCATAAGAGGAATGGAAGGTCACCATCTGCAGCAACACGGATGGACCGAGAGGGCACTCGGTGAAATACACTGAGGGGCCAGATTATTATGACCACCTGACCTTTGTAAGCAAATTAGCTATAATTTCGTGCTGAAGTTGCTAGAGGCCAGACCATTATAAATAGCGAAGCAGGTTGTTTACCACGACAGAAGTCATTTTTTTCTGAAGATGTGGGTAAAAAACTCGATTTAACAGCCTTTGAATGAGGGATATATTTGAACGTGAGTGGCCAGATTATTGACCACCCCATCAGTACTTCGTTGGGCCACCTTTTGCCTTCAATACTGCGGCGATTCTTCTTGGCATTGACTCCACGAGAGGTTGAAAGGTGATGCGAGGAATCTGACACCATGCCTGATGAATAGCACTGTCCAGTTCTGTGAGATTTGATGGTTGTGGAATCAGCTGCCTGGTGGCTCTTTTAACTTCGTCCCACAAATGCTCAATTGGATTGAGATCTGGTGATGGTGGGGGCCACCTAAGCAAGGTAAAGTTTCCCTCATGTTCTTGAAACCACTCCTGCACAATACGAGCACCATGGCAAGGCGCATTGTCTTGTTGGAAGAAGCCATCTCCATTGGGATACGCCATCAACATGATAGGATGAACCTGATCAGCAACGATACTTAGGTATGTTGTGCTATTCAGACGTTGTTCCACACGAATTAAAGGGCCCAAATCATGCCAGGAAAACATGCCCCAAACCATAACACTGCCCCCACCAGCTTGAAGGGTTGTACTCATGCATGTGGGGTGCACGCTTTCATGCTGTTTCCGCCCAATTCTCACTCTGCCAGCTGCATGATGCAACTGGAAACGTGATTCATCGGACCACATGACTTTTTCCCAATGCTCGACTGCCCAATCCTTGTGTTTCTGTGCGAATTGGAGACGTTTTATCTTGGTAACTGCAGACATCAAAGGTGTTCGAACAGACCTTCGGCTTCCATATCCCATACGATGCAGTGTACGGCTAATTTGCCTATAAACGTCAGGTGGTCATAATAATCTGGCCACTCAGTGTAAGTGAGGCAGACAGGCAAGCACCATGAGCTCACGCACACGGAATCTAAAGAACACAACCAACCAACCAACAAACAAGACACACAGAACAGACTGACGGGGGGATGTACATAAAAATAATACATTTAAAAAGTAAAATTACTAGCTGAGGAAAAGATCAAAACCTCTCCGTGTGACGGGCTCCTGGCGTGGCACTTCAGGGCAGCTGGGCTTCCACGCGGTCACGTGGCCCCGAACCAGCATTGCAGGGCACAGGCGAAGCTGCAAAACAAGAGCCGCCTCCAGGCAGGAAGCTGGGCCTCAGACCCGCTCCCACCCTCCCAGAGGGGACACTGCCCTGTGCTGCCCCTGCTCAGACACGGCCTCAGGCCCTGGCCAGTTGGCTCGCCTGGTTGGAGCATCATCCGTTCACCACAAGGTTTCCGGTTGATTCCGTCAGGGCACATACTCAGAGTGTGTGCAGGTTCCATCCAGCCGGTAGTGGGGGAAGGCAACCCATCGATGTCTCTGTCGCCCCCTCCCTTCCGCTCTCTTTCAACACCAATGGGGAAATGCCCTGAGGTGAGGGTTAACAACAGCAAATGCTCCCACCGCGCACAGGATGCCAGGGTGGAGTCTGAGGCCCCCAGGTGTCCCTGCGCGGACGCCAACGGCACCGACACTTCAGGCGGCCTGTGTCCCCCTCTGCAGGGTCCTCCCGGGAGCCACGCGCCACCTGAACTAACAAGCCCCTTGGCCACACTGGCTCCTGCCTGCCCTGCTCCCTCAGCTACTGCCCACCCTCGCGCCCTGCAGCCAGTCCCAGCCTCCCTGCCCCATGCCTCGGCTACTCTTCCCCTCCCCGCTCCATGCTGGTTCTGGGGCTCTGACCCTCTGTCTGCCCTCGTTCCGCGGTGGACTTAGCCTGTGTGAGGCCTATGCGACTGACCACAGCCCTCAGGATGGCAGCACCGTCCCTCTCGGAGCTCAGGCCGGAGCCCGAGTCCTTGCCTCCTCTCCTTCTCCACCTGCACCCTGTCCCTCTGGCAGGAAGCCTTGTGGGCTCAGAACCCTCGAGGCCAGAACACTCCAGGCCGGCCCACCTCCCCTTTCCCCGGCTCAGAGCCCGCCAGGCAGCTGCACAGAAGCAGGGCCTCGCAGGTTTTCCCAAGACGCAGTGGGAGCCATGGAGTGTTCTAGGAGAGTGGCAGCTCTACGAGCGCTTTCTGAAAACTGCCTGAGACCTCAGAAGGGACCAAGCTGGGCTTCCTTTTTTCATTTTAAATACTATTCACGTTCCTGGCTTACACCCCACTTGGTATTTGCAGTTTTTCATCACAACCCCCACAAAGCTAGATGGGCACCTGCCTCCAAGGCCATGTGTCGCCCCGGCCGACGGACCCTGCTCCTCTGCTCCACCTCCGTCAGCCCACAGGTGTGAAGGTGATGGCTTCCCCGCACCCCTCTGGGTATGGGCCGCCCACTGCCTCTCTAGCACTTACCACTTCTGGTTGAACTCTGTCCTGGGGCCTGGGCCCGGATGGTGAGGGAACCCTGAGCTGCCACGTAGGGTGGTGGCCCAAGGCCCCTGGAGGGGGCAGCCGCCCGCACACCCAGCCCCGCCCACTCCCATCACCCCCAGCAGAAAGCAAGCAGACGAGGTCTCCTACTGTACTAATGTATTCCATCTTTCAAAAAGAAAGACATGATTTTAATATTACTTAACAATATGTTAAAAAGTAGCCAGGCAGGCCTCCGTGTTAATACAGTCGTACACTCTAACAGACTGGGTGGTGAGTACTGGGTGGGTTTGCTTTTGAACGTTCTCACTCGGCAGGGGTCGTACACAAGCTGGCTACAAGTCAGGGGTCGGACACAAACAGCGCAACGTGTACACTCTGAACAGTAGATTGTGGAGATCGGAGCGCGCCTGCCCCGCCCGCCCGCCCATCTCGGGTGGGAGCTGAGTGAGGGCGTCACCCAGGGGGACAGATGACAGGACAGGGTGAGATGCAGGGGCCACGGAGCCACGTGGATGATGCAAACTCGTCTCTGGCCAAGGCCCAGGCCTCGGGGGCCACGGTGGCGGAAGAAGTGGCGGGAGCTACTGTCCAACCCGAGGGCACAGAGCTACGATCAGAGGCTCACAGACGACACGCACACAAGCTAACAGGGCGGGCGGGCGGCACGTCCTCGGGCTGGGTCCCAGGCGCCGTGGCCCCCGGCAAGGCCTGGCGAGCTCCCGTGCGCCCCTCTCCGGCGATCCTCGCTCAGTGGGCAGCAAAGGTGGCCTTTTTCAAGCTGAAGTTGGACCAGTTGATGGACAGTCTTTGTCGGGTCTGCCTGGCGGAATCCAAGCAGAATCTGGAAGACAAAACACGAGTCACCGGAGCTGGAGCTGCCCGGGCTCAGCGCGGCCCCACGCCTTGCCGCCCGGCCGCACCTGGTCCCCGTCCGTGTTATCCTTTCCACCTGCCCTGCAGGGAAGCTGCCACGGAGGTTCTGATGAGCCCGTCTGGCACCCGGGGCCCCGCAGCCCCAGGGCCTCTGTGCTACCACCAGCCCCTGGGACGGGGCGCTGTGCTGCTGCCCTTCTCAATGAGCGACACCGGGGATGCCAGCCTGCCCTCGCTTAGCCCCAAGTTCACAGGCGCGAGTGACTTGAAAGGAGACCTTTCACAGCCCCACTGTCGCTGCCTCTGGGCCTCGGGACAGCGAGGGCCAGGAGGGCCACAGCCTCCGCCCTCCTGCTCCGATCACACAGCATCTGCGAGGACCACGGGTGCCACCTGCTCCCGTAACAATGGGCAAGCCTGGCACTCAGGGAAGGAAGGACATTTCCTTCACCTTTCCAGCTCCAATCTGGGTGGCAGAAATCTGAACGAACCTGAAAATGATTATATTGTTGCCAGGTGTCTGGCAGGTAAAATGAGTGTTTGCTGACACTCTGGTTAATTGTCCAAGCGCAGCACCTGCAGCCCACGCCCGTCCAGGGAGGGAGGCCTGTGCCGTCGCAGAACCCGGCTCTCCTCGCCACAGCTGCAGACCCGCGCTGGTGAGGCACCTTTCACCTCGAGAGCTCCCCCTTCTGCCCCTCCTGTCTCCCTCGACGCTGGCAAGTCCTCTGATAGCCCGTGCCCCGCCCCACAGCAGCCAGGACGCTCACCTGCGCTGCCCCTGCCCTCAGAGAACAGCTCCGCCCCGAACCCAGGCCAGGCCCCTATGACCTGGCGGGTCCTGCTGACACCCTGCTCCCCTCCCCCTGTGCTCCAGACCAGTCACTTTGCCCCTGAGGCTGTGGGAGCAGACACTGGGCTCCGCTCGTAGGATTCCGGGTCTGGGAGCCACCCCAGTTCCCAGGTGATGCTGTGGCCCTGACCCTTTGGGAACCACTGCTGTAAACCAGTCTGCACACCTGGGGGAGGGGAGACGTGGACGCGAGTGAGAGTAAGAGTGAGGGTGAGAGTGAGGAGGTCCGTGTGTGCCGGGCCTCACATGCGGGAAAGCTGCCGTCAGAGCTGCGGGGCCACGGCGGGGCCTGCGGGAGCCAGACAGCCGCTGCCGCTCACCTTTTGAAATATTCCACTTCCCTCTCCGTCTCATCCATGTCCACACTGTCCAGGTCGATATCTTTAGGCAGAAAGACATCATCTGTGAAATAAAGAGGCAAGTCGAATTGTAAGAGCAGGCATCTGAACAGAGCAGAACTTTGATTTTATTAAATTGAAACAACTTCACAAACTAAAACTTGCTGGCGGGCAATCCTGAGCGGCGCCATTAACTTGGGTCTCCATGACGGGAGGCCCGAGGGGTCCTGAGCCCTCCGCCCAGAGGCTGTCCAAGTCCTTGCTGGAGGGAGGCAGGCGGGGCAGGAAGGCCCCGTGGGGAGACAGCACTGTCCCTTCTGGGCCCCTCACAGGAGGAGGGCAGGAGGCCCGGGACCCAGCAGTGGCTCTGGGATTCGGTTTATAAGTGCAGCACCCGGCCTTCACCAGGAAACCCCAGGCGGCCCCACCCGACAGCAGGGCTCTTTCACGAGGCCCCGTCCCGGGCCCGCCGCGGCCTGAGCCGGAGTTAGGGGACAGCAGGCCGCGTGGCTCAGGCACAGCCTCAGCACCAGGCCGGTGAGGCGAGGCTCAACCCTGCAGGCCTCAGCCGGGACCATGTGCTGGAGGCTAATAAAAAGGGGCTCCCTTTCTTCCTATCACTTGACAGGAGCATGACCAAGGCGTGGCTCACGTGCAGAACAGCCGCTAACACTTGCGATGGCGCACAGCACGGGGAGTGCCTCCACACCTGCGAGCTCACAGGAACCCCCTGAAAAGCTTCCCCTAAGGACCTAAGGACGCACATGACCACAGGACCACACCCCCTCCCCGTCTGGCTCTCCCTCCCCTGTCCCACACCTCTGGCCTCCAGGGTCTCTGTGCTTTCAACCACACCTGGATCCCACACCACCAAACCCCCAGCCTACCTGGACCTCCATCCTGAGCTCTGTCCCTAGAGCGCCTCCCCTGTGCATCCGCCCTTCAAGCATCTGACCCCCCGCGGGCACCACCGCACCCCTTGGCTGCTGCAAGCCACCTCCTTCCTCACTCTCAAGTCAGACCTTGTGCCTGGCCAGCAAGTTCTGGCAAGTTCCTCATGAGCCCCACCGCCCCCACAGCTACTGCTTGGGTGCTGGCCCCCAGGCTCCCGCGTCTGAGTCTCCACCAGGGCCTGGCCTGCATGGCTTCATTTTCATGACACTTCACCACAAGTCTCATCGCAGCCACCCTGCTTCCGTGGCCAATCAAAAAGTTACAAAATGAACCAATCATGTATGCAGATCTCTATGTAAATAAATTAGAAAATCTAGTTTAAAAGGGTAATTTACTACGGATATGCAGTTCACCAAAATTAACCTCATTAGAGACAGAAATACTAACTAGACCAATTTCCAGAGGAAAGCAAGTATTATCAAGGACTCCCCCAGAAGCATGAGCCCCCGAGGCTGCACAGGAGACCCCCCGCCCCCCGTCCTCCAGGCCGGGCCGGGCATGCAGGCGAGTGTTCTGGGCACTGACACTGACAGCCACCGACACGAGCGGGCACTGCTCTCTCAGCACAGACTCCCCCGATTTACCGAGCGAGCTGCCGGCTCTGTCTCCCTTCTTCTTCCGGCTCTTCTTGCTCTTGCCGCGGGGCTGTGGGGAGTCGGCCGGCACCGGCTTGCTGCTGTGCGCGGGCTCGCCGGGGCAGGCGGGCTCCGAGGGGCCTGGGCTGGCCTTCCCCTCCTTGACGTGGTTCAGCTGCTTCTTGTTGTTGTTGTTGCTGTTGGCTTTCCTGTCCTCTCGCTTCTGCTCCGCCAGGGAAGTGAGGTCGAGCACTTTCGCCTTTGGCTCAGTCTGAGGCCGGGGTCTGGGCTGGCTCTCGGAGGCTCTGGGGGGCTCCACGGGCCTCCTGCCAGCCTCGCTGCCGGCCTTCCCGGCCTGTTTTGGCTTTTGTTTGCCAGTCCCCTCCTTGTGTTGATGCATTATGTCCAGGAGAAAGGACAGCGGCTCCTGCTGCTTCCCCACGACCCCCTCGGGCAGGAGGAGCTTGGAGTCCCTGTTGTCCCCGGGCTCCGCCTCCGGCCCGGGGTCAGCCTCCGGCCCAGGCTCTGTGTGGTTGGCGTGTCTGCACGGGGAGTGCGGTGAGGTTTCTGGTTCTTCGTTCTGCTCGAGGGAGCCGTTGTGCATGTGCACAGGGTTAGGCAGGGACTCTGCTGCCGCCTGCAAAGCCCCTGCCAGCATGCTCAGCTTGGGGCAGTCCTTACTCGGCCGCTCCTTCTTCTTCTTCTTCACGGCGCGCAGCTTCTGGAGCTCCTGCAGCCGCTGCAGCTCCGCCGTGAGCCGCTCCTCCTCCTGCTCCTGCTGCCTCTGCTCCTCGCGGACATGCTCGTGCTCCCGGGCCCTGGCCTCCGCCTCCAGGCGCGCCTTCTCCTCCAGCTGCCAGGCGAAAAGAGAAGGCTGTCTGAGACATCAGTAAGCAATTTGAAAAATTAACACATAATGGGAAAAGTAAGAATTAAAAAATGAATCATATAGTAAAGAATAGAAACCCTGCCTGGTCAGCGTGGCTCAGTGGTTGATCATTGTCCCATGTACCAAGAGGCCACCGGTTTGATTTCCCAGTCAGGCACATGCCCAAGTTGCGGGTTTAGTCCCCAGTAGGAGGCGTGCAGGAGGCAGCCAATCAATGTTTCTCTCTCGTCGATGTTTCTATCTTTCTCTCCCTCCCTCTCTCTCTAAAACCAATAAAGACATTTTTTAAAAAGTTAAAAAAATCCCTAACCCGTTTGGCTCAGTGGATACAGCATCGGCCTAGGGACTGAAGGGTCCCAGGTTTGATTCTGGTCAAGGGCATGTACCTTGGTTGCGGGTACATCCCCAGTAGGGGGTGTGCAGGAGGCAGCTGATCAATGTTTCTAACTCTCTATCACTCTCTGTAAAAAAAATCAATAAAACATATTAAAAAAAAAGTTTAAAAAAAGAATATAAAACAAAAGGGCTATAATAAGCCAAAAGCTCTTATTAAAATACTAGAGGCCCGGTGCATGAAATTCATGCAGGGGGTGGGGGGTGTACCTCAGCCCGCCTGCCCCCCTCACCGTCTGGGAGCCCTCAGGGGCAAGAGGCGACCTGGCGATCAGGGGAAGGTGATGCCCCCATCACACCTCTGCTGCTGCCACTGCTGGCAGCGCAAGCCTCAGCCGGCCCTGGTTACCTGAGCCTCGGGCAGCCCTGGGCAGCTGGGCAGCCACCATCCTTGAGGGTGTGGCAGTCAATTAGCATATTCCCTCCTTATTGGCTGTGGGCGCTGCCATCTTTGTGATGGCGTGAGGGTCAATTAGCACTCTTTATTAGATAGGATACCTACCCCAAGTTATTTCACATATAGACTTACTTTATTTGGGGAAGGTGGTAGTTAATCCCTCATAGCCACTGACCAGACACAAAAAAACCAGGTGAAGCTGCTGCCTGCCCCGCCCCACGCCGCTGCACATGGAGGTGACAGCCAACGGCACATGACCGTGCCCAGCAAGCACCTGCCCAGGTGAAAGCTGAGGCATTTCTGTGCATCGACAGGACATGCAAACAGGTGCCCTAGGAAACAAACCCCCCACCCAGCCCGGCACGCGGCCGGCACTCCCGAGCTGCCGTCACTAGTGTGCCAGGAGCAATGGTTTCTCCACGCCGCAGGGCGCGCTGACAGCAGGTTCCTCCTGCTTATCCCACGGCAGGATGTGCCTTCTCGTCAAGCGAAGACTCCCTTCATAGGGACGCCTGTCCTAGCAGCACAAATGGAAATGCTCCTCTGTTTAGGTAACAAACCAGAGCCCCAAAGGGGGTGCCTGTCGGATGCTCCGGCAAAAACAACGTGCACGGGAAGCGGAGCCCTCCCAGCTGGAGCTGTTCCTACATTTCAGGAGGCGTTCATTTAAGACCGAGTTGTCTTTTTGAAAAAATTTAATATAAAATTATGTTACAAATCAAATGATAGGTTTTAGAAAGCCAGCTTCACAATGAAGCACATTTCACAGGAGGAGCCCCCGGCTGCCCCGCAGGTGGCCTGGTGTCGGCTGGCAGGTGCCTCCTGGCGCAGGTCTGAGAACCCCCAGGACGAAGCTACAGTGAACCCACAGCCCGCCGGGTGCCACCTTCACGTCAACAGCCGACTAGGAGGGAGACACAAAGCAACCTGTGGGTGGGTCACCTGCCCAATGGGGTGCTCAGGAGAGCACAGGGTGAGCGGGTGCTGAGGGGACCACGGTGGGCAGACTGGCCGCAAGGACAGAGGACAGGAGACCAGGGTGGGAGCCCCCTGACAAGCGTAGAGCCGACCCCGAGGCTTCGAGTGCCTGCGCAGGACGTCCCAGGGCTCTGGACCCCTCCCCTCGGAGAGGCAGGGCACTTCCGATGGCGACACCTCGCTCTCCCCACTCCTGTGGGCTCTGCAGACCAGGTCTCCTGGGGCAGAACGGGCTCTCCACCAAGTCCCTGGCGAGCCCCGCAGGTTTGGTGGGTCTGCCCCTCAGCAGGACAAGCACAGGCCCGAGAGCCACATGCTGACGCGGAGCCCAGAGGACCTGCGGGCCCTCCTCGGCCTCTGCCTGACCTCACGGCGACCTCACCTGCTCCCAGGGCAGCCCTTCTTGCGGTCAGAGCCCTGCAAGCTGCCACGTGCCTCGGCCCTGATCTGCCTGCTGAGGGCTGGCCCTGGACCTGACGCCTCGCGGTGGCTGCACGAGGGAGACGGCTGGGCCTGCTGCCCGGGCTTGTGGGGAGCCCTCCAGGAGAACTGGGGCGGGTTCCTGAGGCGGCGTGCGACGATGAAGGAAGGACAGGACACCTTGCAGTGACCGGCACACGGTCCCTGAGGGCCCCACTCACTTGCTGGACCTCAGGTCAAGTCCAGTCACACCCACCACGGGGTGGACCTGCCTCTGACACATCCCAGCCATGAGGTGAGGTGGGCACTGTCCAGGGCTGCCCACATGGCCATCACCTCCTCCGCCACCTGCACGTCAATGCCATGAGCCGGCCTCTTCCACGCAGACGGCCCTGTGCCCAGGGACCTGTCCCGCCTATCAGAGTCACTCGTTCAGCCAGTCAAAAGCCCACACCACCCCACTTCCTCTGCTTCCCTGGCACAGAGGCAGAGGGTCTGCACCCCGCCGGCCGGCCAGCACGAGGGCCTGAGGCTGGTTTGGGTCCACTAGCAAAGCCACAACACAAAGGGGCGATGCGTCCTAGACACAGCGTGGGGCTCCCAACAGCCTCCAGCTCAGGCCAGAGACAGGCAGGGGCTGTGGAAGCCACGCTGTGGCCAGTGCAGTGGCTCCAGGCCCCGCAGTCACAGTCCCCGCCGCCCTGGCGCGGTCGCAGGCTACCTTTCTCTGCTTGTGCCTCGCCCGCTTGGCGGCGCGCGTGCTGCTCACGGGCTTGGGCTCGGAGCTGTTGATGAACTGCAGCAGGTCCTCCACCCGGCGGTGGTCCACCACGCTCTCCCGCTCCGACAGCGGGTCCGCCTTCTTCGGCTGCTCCTCCTTCCTCTTGGTCAGCCGCAAGCGCAGCTTCTCCCTCATTTCTGCGTAATTCCTACTGGTGGGTGCGGCTGGCGGCTAAGACAACACGTGAAAACACGACCAGATTAAGCTTCAAGTTTCAATGACTTGGAAGAGAAACTTCAGACTATTTCTAAAATTAAATTTTTGTTATTACCCAGTAATACATAAAAAAATAAGGAAATAAGAGAAACAAATGGCCGGAAAAAAGAAAATCTATATATTCATAAAAGATCTGGTCAATTATATGTAGCTATGTATAAAAGTAACTACTTTTAAATCAGAAAGAGCTAATTACACATACTGATCATCTCCTTCTATGTGAACAGTGTGGTCATCTTTCCTGTCGTGCCCATGTCCACCCTTGCATCTCTGTACCCACTGCAGGCTTCTTGCTCAGCCGAAAGGAAAAAGAACGGCCCTCCATCCCACGGCTAAGGTTTCTGACCAGCCCCTAAGCACACCACGGTCGAGGAGACGAGGCAGAGCTAACAGAACCCCTTGCCCTGTGGCCACCCGCTGGAGGGCTGGCGCGTCCTTGTCCAAGTCCGCCTGTGTCAATACCCTTTGAGTTCAAACAGGGAAGACAACCGTGTGCACATGTGTCCCCATGAGGCGGCTGACAGACCGGACACCCTGGCTGCCCACAGCTGGGCACTCCGTCGACCCCTATCCAATCAACTATTGTAAAACTCACCAAGAGGCAAAAATGCCGTGATGAAAGCCTTATAGCTAAATCTTTGGGCAAATGTTTTCATTATACCTTTAGGTCACAGCGGTTCTCAACCTGTGGGTCGAGACCCCTTTGGCGGTCGAACGACCCTTTCACAGGGGTCGCCTAAGACCATCCTGCATATCAGTATTTACATTACGATTCATAACAGTAGCAACATTACAGTTACGAAGTAGCAACGAAAATAATTTTATGGTTGGGTCACCACATGAGGAACTGTATTTAAAGGGCCAGAAGGTTGAGAACCACTGCTTTAGGATAAGGACAACCTAGAAGTGGAATTGCTGTGTGAGACCAGACCTTGGTTTAAACTATGTTGCAAGTCAGTCCCCTGAATTCCACCAGGCCTCGCAGCCTGTGTGTGCGATGACTGTCACACACCGACACGCGCGGCACTGACAGCTGCTGTCCCTGTCCCGGGGCAGCGCGCACTCACCCCGCCGTGCCCGAAGAATTCACAGTAGCAGCAGTCACAGTACTTGCCCTCCTTCTGGTTGGTGGAGGTGGAGGTGCTGGAGCTGTGCTCGGAGCAGCTGTCCTCGTCTGCGCTCTCGTCCCCATCGTCCTGCTGCGGGTCGTAGACGCCATTCTCGCAGCGGTGCCCTTCGCAGTCCGGGTCACTGCGAAACCGCACACGGGCCAGTCAGCCAGCAGCCACCCCTAGAGGCTCTGCCCCTCACCACCAGACCCAGGTCCACATGGACATGGGGGCCACAGTCGGGGGGCTGGGCGGCAGCGGGGCAAGGCGGTGCGTGAGGTGGGTGGTCACACACAGTCTCTCTACTGTCCCCACCACCGCTTTATCCTGGGGGGTGGGAGGTGGCTTTCAACAGGCAAGTTCAAAGGTAACAAAAACTCTTCACATAAAAACTGCGCAGCCCTGGCCCGTGCGGCTCCGCGGGCTGGAGCGCTGTCCGTACACGGAAAGGTGGAGGGTTGATTCTGGTTGGGGCACGTGCACAGGTGGCGGGTTTGGTCCCAGCTTGAGGCACGTGCGGGAGGAAACCAATGGATGTTTCACTCTCACATGGATGTTTCTCTCTCTTTCCCCCTCTCCCTTCCTCTCTCTCTAAAATGAATGAAAACATGTCTTCGGGTGAGAATTAAAAAATAATAAACGCATGACTTACATGCACACACGCACCTTAAGAAAAACAACAAAAAACAAAATAACAAAATAAACTGTCCAGCCCTGGCCAGTGCGGCTCGGTTGGCTGAACGTCGTCCGGTGCACCAAGTGGGGGGATTTGGTTCCCGGTCAGGATGTGAATATGGGAGGCGACCGACAGATGTCTCTCCCTTGCCCTTTCCCTTCCTCTCTCTCTGAAATCAATAAAAACATATTTAAAACAAAACAAAACTGTCAAGAGTTTGCTGTGTTGTACTTTGCTCAGAGTGTAACAAGTACAACTTAAAAGACACCCAAGGCGCGTTCCCTGATGGGTCGGGGGGGAGGGGGTCTGTGCACCCACCCAGTCAGCCCTGCTCTGCACCAGCCTCCCCACCCGCCTCTGCGGGCGTCCGCCCTCCCCGCCGCACGGCACGGGTCAGCCACCGCCGGCACCAGCTCTTCCGGTGTCAGGTGCACAGCACCCAGTCGCCAACGTGTCCTGGCCTCTACCTCCAGGACCTGGCTCACCTGCAGACGCTCGGAGGCGCGCTGATGGGGCCGTCCGTGCTGGGGGCCGTGGGGGCGACCGAAGCAGGACAGAAGCTCTTGCGCGTGTCCACAAACCCAGGAGAGGTGGCTGCACTTTTGGGGAAGGCGGGGGCTGCGAGGTTTGCCAGGTGAGGCGTGGAGGCTGGTGCGAGGGGGGCGGGGGCGAGCGCGGGGAGCGGCGCCAGGCCGGTGGGGCTGTTCCTCGGGGCGGCGGGCACCGCGTGCCTGTGCTCCTCCTTGCTGATGCCGTGGAAGACCTCACCTGCGTCAGACATGGAGTCGTGCCGACAGCTCAGGTCAGACACACATCCCTAATCCTCTTAGGACTTTCTACCAATTTTTTTGTCTAATTATGTTCAAATCTATAGAAAAGTTGAAGGAAACAGTCAAAAAAACACCCAATACCCTTCACCTGGATGCATGACCAGTTACCATTTTGTCCTTTTTCCTTCATTTCTGACACACACGCCCCTACATACTCTGTTTGGCACAGGCCCTGGAAAGGATGCACACGTCACTGTGACCACACAGCACCTCGCACCAGACACCCGCCATGAAGGAGGCTCTCGGTCCTGAACACCTGCCCCCCACCCCGGCACAGCCCTTTCCCGCACGTCCTCCCGAGCTGCCCCGCCCGCTCTAACTCGCCCTGGCACCCTCTGAGCAGAGCAGCCGCCACCAGCTGCAGCGGGTCCCAGGTCAGACTGAGCGGACATCCCTGGGCCCGCGGCCCGCCAAGGCCATGCTGTGCCTCCTGTCTGCCCGCCCAGGAGCACCTGAGGCTGCTCCGTGGTGGTGCCACCTCCAGGCAGGGGCACCATGCTCCCCCCTGTGAAATGTGAGAACATCCAAGGTTCTCAACACCACCGAGGGTGTCACCCGGCTTCCCCTTCCCTCGTTCTTGCTCACACAGCGACCATGACCTTCTCTTCCCCAGGCAGCAGCAGCCGCCCCACCAGTCCCTCCTGAGCACCAGGACTCCTCCCTTCCACCATGTGCTGGGAGCTGCTCCGACACTCCGCGCTATGCACACGGTGCCTCTGGCCAGCGCGGCCCTCTGTGCCAGCTCCTGTGCCCCGCCACCTGCCCGTCTGATGGCTTCCCTGCTTCCTGCTTTTCTGTGGGCTCGGATCCAAGTGTGACAGCACACCACCTGCTCACCAGCGATGCCCACAGGCACACTGTCCATGAGGTTCTGCTTTTAGATGTCTGGGCTCACAACAGCAGGTACAGAGATGAAAGGAAGGACTCATGTGGCCGAGCCCCAGAGGACATGTGACAGTGGGATTCTCTTGGGGCGTGAACACTGCTAATGACACCGAGCCTCCGGCCAGGCCAGCCAAGGGCAATCCCCGAGATGCGGCGAAAGCCGGGTCGCCGAGGGCCCCGCCAGCAGCAGGCCTTACCTAAGGAAGGAGGCCTCTTGGACGACACTTTGAACTGGCTGTTGCTTGACTGCACCGTGGTGGCCGTGCAGGACACGGAGGAGGTGGCTGAGGAGGTGGCCATCACCACTTTGTTCGCTTCCATGAAAGCGTCTTGGAAGCTGTACAGGCATTTCTTTCTTGCAGCGTTTCTTTTCTCTTTACAGTCCAGACCTGTGGGCGAGCCACTGCTCGGCGGTGGTGGGAGGGTGTCGGGTCTTGTTTCTGAGAATGTTGGCCCTAATATTTCACTCCCTTTAGAGACAAAAGGGAAAATTAAGGCTTCTAAAGAAACGGCATTTAGCTACAATTAAAGAGCACTCACAGGTTACACTCTTCCTGCTGGGGCTGCTCTGCAGTGAGCCTTCTCCTGGGACGACCGAGTGCGCTAGCGTTTACGCAAAAAGAAAACTCACTGAGCACCTGCTGTGTCAAGACCTGTGCTCGGTGCTTCCCACAAGTTTTCTTTGATGTCTTAGAACTGCCTTCTGAGCTTGGTAGTATTATTCCCATCCTAAAGATGAAGAAACTGAGGCTCAGAGAGGCTAAGCAACTTGCCCAAGGTCACACAGCTAGAAACCCTTTCTAGGCACAGACCAGACAGATGTCCAGTCTAGCTTGCTGTTCTGAGCACATGCAGGGGCTGGGCGTGGGGCTGCCAGGGGCTCTAACCACATGAAGACAGAGATGAGGGGTAGGTAGCAGCCCCTGAGGCGCCCGGCTCTCAAGTGACAGCTGCGCCTCAGCGGCTGGGAGGGCGGAGTTGTTAGAGGGACAAGTCCCATTAAGGGTCAGTACAGAAACAGAGAAAAGGAAGGTAAGTGACAACACTTGAGTCGGCTGTGGCACTGCTGCCCCACCCTGTGCACTGGGCCATGTCTGGTTACCACCCCTGCTCGAGAACCAGTGGCCGAACCCAAACCCTGGAGACAAGACCCTCAGCAGCACTTGGCAGCAGAGCTGGGTGTCAGCCGGGCCCCTGCTATGGCCGTGGCTGTGACAGATGTGGAGGGAGGGGGCAGCATGGTGGGCCCAGGGCCGCCCATCGGAGGCAGAGGCCGGGGAGCAGCAGCCTGGGCACGGCTGCACGAGGGCCCGCCCTCTGGGGCTTCCAGGGGAGAACACAGCCAGACGGCCATCCACTCAGCTCGGTCATTGGAAAACTTGAATAAAGTTTGAACAGGTTCCTTACCAGAAATTGTATCTGGCAGGAAAGTGCCAGGACTCCAGTTCTTATCATTCATCACTTCTGATCCCCACAGACTTATAAACTTAGAACTATTCCACTCTGGAGCAGTCCCAAAACAGCTCGGGTAAATATGGTCTTGAAGAGATGCATTGAATACCTGATGCTTATTTGTGTGATTCTGAACAGGTGCTGGCGGTAAAGCCTACAAGAAAAAAGTTCTAATCACATATCAACATTCATATCTGCTCACCCAGGCCATGAGGCTAGACCAGCCGTGGGCAAACTTCGGCCCGCGGGCCGGATCCGGCCCGTTTGAAATGAATAAAACTAAAAAAAAAAAAAAGACCGTACCCTTTTATGTAATGATGTTTACTTTGAATTTATATTAGTTCACACAAACACTCCATCCATGCTTTTGTTCCGGCCCTCCGGTCCAGTTTAAGAACCCATTGTGGCCCTCGAGTCAAAAAGTTTGCCCACCCCTGGGCTAGACAGACGAGTCACTTCTGGAAGCCTTGGGGGACGCGCTTGGCGAACACGTCTTACAGGGCTGGTGGCGCGTCTACACCACAGGTCACACGGAAACCAGGTGGGAGGTGAAAGCAACCGATGCCTCAAGAAATACATGAAGCAGCCCCGAGACAGCTCAGGAGCTTCTAACACTCCCCTCGCCACACGGTCAGCGTGGTCATTGGCCTAAGCCCTGTTCCTCGGGCTACTCCCCTCTGACCCTGTCATTACTGCTAAAAAGGAAACTCTGGAATCACCGAAAAAAACATGGCAAACCCTTACACGGTGCTCTCACGTGGGCAAAGGGCGTGCACTCTGAAGAACTACTCGTTTTGTGCTGCTCGGATGGCCGAGGCCCTTTGGGCAGCCCCGTCCCAGGGAGGGAGCAGGCGCCCTCCAGCCGTCCCTCCCCTCCCTCAGCAGCCTCCCCACCTGCAGGGCTGCTCCGCAGCAGGAGGGGCTTCTGAATGGAAGGAGAGCGGTGACTCCCGCTTCCGATGCCCGCGCGTCCCACTGTGCTTCTGATGGTCACAGTGGTAGCTGTGGTCCCGCTGTCCTTCCTGCTCACCCAGCCCCTGGACACACTGGCCTTCCCTTGGTCCTCAAACCCCCAGCTCCTCCCTGACCCCGATCTTCACTCATGCCGTGTCCATGTTCTAGAACATCCTCTGCTCTCCGTCTCACTGAATGACAGTCACCCTTCAGGCCTAACTGTCACTTCCTCAGAGAAGCCATCTCTGACTTTGGCCTCACCACCTAACACCAAGACCAAGCCATGGGCCTTCCATTAAACACAACAAAGCCACCATTTTCCCTCTTAGCACTCATCGCACTTGTAATTCAAGACTTACTTGTGCCCAGTGGTTCAATGTCGGCCTTCCCTCCAATTCTGTAAGCTTCATGAGGGAGCGGGCCACCCGGTTCCAGGCCAAGGCCGGGCCCTCGGCTTTCCCCAGCAGCCCTGGGCCCAGGACCGCCCCCTAAAGCTACAGCCTGCCCTTGGGGACCACGCCTGGGAGCCCCACCCTCTGGGACACACAACTGAGCAGAGTGCTGTACACTCGAGAGGGGGGCAGTTGGGTTTGGAAGGATTCCCAAGAGCAGGTGATGGTTTGGCAGAACCCTGGGGCCTGGCTAGGGTGAGAGGAAGGGGAACAGCTGGGGGCAGGGCACAGAGGCCAAATGAGATAACTCTGTGTGACTTTTGTGCTGAGGGGCTAGGGAGCTACAGAGGGTGGTAAGCAGCAGGGCGATGACCTGGTCGGGTATGAGAAAGACCAATCTGGGCGTGGGGGGGGGAGTGAGCCACAAGAGGAAAGGATGAGAAATGGTGAAGTGACAGCCACAAAGATGAGGACGACAGAAGGAAGCCTGGTGGCGTCGGGACAACAGCTGTGACTGGACGTCTGGCTCCTTCCTGGCAGGTGTCAGGGACGCAGCTGGGTGTGAACTCTGGTCCCATTCTCAGCCTTCAGGCTGCAGTCTCAAGGGTTCAGATGTCAGCTCTCCCTTTCACTAGCTGTGTGACCTTAGGCAAATTACTGCACCTTTCTGTGCTTTCGTTTTCTCCTAAGTAATATGGAAATACCTACCTCCAGGGGCTGTGGGAGGGACGGAATCAGACAGTGTCTGTCAAGTGTTCAGCACACTGCCTGGCCACAGTAACCATTTGGTGCTGTGTGTGTGGACCATTACCCTCCCTAAGACTGTGGTCCCCACACACAGACCCACCCCACGCAGGCTCTGCTGCTCTCCCAGGCGTCACTCCATGTGGGCGGTTTTGTGCCCCTCCTGACCTTGACCGGGCTCAGGGAGGCAAAGATGCAGGGTGAACTGGAATGAGATTCGAGACTTGAAAGTGGGAAGAAACAGGTTTGCACTGGCCACCCAGGGTCACAGTGGGAGCCTGAGCTGGCCGCTCTGCAGGGGACCCACGGGCAGAGAGAACAAGACCGGATGTCCGCAGAGAGGCACACCGCCAGCTGCTGTGCTGAGAAGGACTGATGGGAAGTCACTGACCGGCAGGTTCTGAGTCGTGAAGACACTGCTAAGGGGCAGAAATGCCCAGCAGGTGGAACCAGCGGCTCCTCCCAGCCAGCCCAGCTGGTGACCTCGGCACAACAGAAACACCTGCCGGGCTCCCCAGCTTCTTCTCAAGTACTTCCCACGCAGCCCCCCAGGCACGGCGCGATGCCCGGCCGACAACCTGGACCTACAACCACATGGGTCCAGAGAGCTCTTCTTACCCTTCAAAACCCCACCCCAGCATCACCTCCTCTGCCAAACCCACCCCCAGGCTCACAGTTAGTGTCCCCTCTTCACGAATACTTTCCTACTTGGCACCTACGATTTCTAAGGTAGATCAGAGCACTGGATTTTCAAGTCTGAGCATGTTTCTGTCCTCTCTTGGGCCTCTGAGGTTCCTGACAACGGGGACCAGGCACACTGGTTCTATGCTCCGAGCGGGAAGCACAGGCCTGGCCCGAGTGGGATGTAAGAATGCTGAGCGGAGTCCAGCCTGGAGAAGTCAGGGGCCTGGCTGTGAGACGGGGAGGTGGAAACGTACGCTAATGGCTCTTCATTTGTTTCACACCCTCCGCTAAGCAAATCCACTCAGAACAGGAGACCCAGCTATCCCTCCACAGGGAGCGAGGGCGCAGGACAGGCTGTGTCTGCATGCATGCTTGTGCATGAGACACCGACCAACCTCGACATCTGTGGCTTTCTTCAGAAAGACAGGCGCCCGCCAGGCTCATGGTTCTCGGCCGCTCCACGGGCAGCACACCCGTGATCCAAGCAGGAAAGAAGTCCCTCACCGTGGGAGCGCTACTGCTCAGACACCGACACCTCCAGGGCTCCACGTCGCTTCACGAACACAAGTGCTGAACTGCTCTCCACTCTCGAGACAAAAGTGGTTCACAAGAAAACTACCCTTTTGCTTTAAATGCAAGCTCCAAGGCACGCACGCACCCAGCCAACCAGTGGCCTTCACTAAGCCCGCTGAGTCCACGCACACGACCAGGCAGCCCCAGAGCCACGTGGGCAGGGGCAGAAGATGGCGAGCCACGGACACACGCACGGGAGGGACTGCCCACACCGAGCTTCAGAGGGAGACCACAGAGGCAGACGCCACCTGTGCTCCTTCCTCCTAAGCTCCCCCCACTCCTGCAGAGGCAGGAAAGAGGCGAGCGCGCTGCTCTGCTCGGTGCTGCCAGTTCTCGGGCCAGAAGAACTGAGCACGGCCTCCGAGACACATGCAGACACAGGCCCCACAGGGCCCCGAGTGCAGCCATCTGCCCCGAGCTGCTCAAGAGCTTTCCTCTCCTCAGATTCCCACCTGCACTGCCATGAGCTGGACCGAACCCTCTGCAGTGGGTGTGCTGAGTGAGCCCGGAAGGAGGTGACAGACAGGAGTGCCCACTTCAGCAACTCCCCTCGGTGCATCGCAGTCCCTGAGGGCAGCCTGGAGACCACCTCCACAGAGTCCTCGGTCCCACGCAGAACTCAGGACCTCTCTCCCCTCCATGCCTAGACCCTCTGCTCGCATGGGGAGTGTTCCCATGTTTTCCAGACCGAAAGGACGGGATTCAAGTTGGGAGCCTCAGAGGCCAGTCCAGAGTCTGGCCCTGCAGCCGTGACCCACTGCTCCTGGGGCAGGCGGCAAGCCCGGGGTGAACTGCCCCCAGCTCAGGTGTGCGCTTCTCTGGAAGGTCACGCGCAGTTCCCCTCTGCTGGGGCTCTGTCCACTAAGGCGGATAAATGGCATGAAACACTTTTGTAACAAGTGCTGAGCCACTGAGAAAGGAAAGCCTTTCACAAATAAATGATAACATGACAAGAAAAAACAGGGCCAGGTGGAGGTGGGGAGAAAGAGGGCTGCCCCAAGGGCTCACACACCAGATGGAAGTGGTGGGGGATGGATCCATGGTCCCACAGGCAGGAGAGCTGGAGGGCCCAGGGGGGTCAGTGCCCCTGGGGTACCTGACGCCAGCACACGGAAGCCCACTTTTGAGGAAGCATCCTGCGTGGGGCTGGGGCTGGTTTCTCAGAGGAGGATGCACGGACAGGAGCTCGTAATCACAAGCTACCACACGTGTACGGAGCCACGCAGGAGCAGCAGCAGCAGGTCTACAGCCTCAGGGCTTCGTTCAAAGAGAATGACGACATGTAAAGGCTTCAAGAGAAGCAAGAACGTGATCGAGGAACAGAAGTATATAAAAGTTGCTAATATATTTGAAAAATAAATACTGAAGCTTAGAAATAAGAATTAGACTTGGAATTAAGAACTCAAAATTTAAGTTATACACAATAACAGAATCACTTAACTTGGAGACTGATCCAAAAAGGTTCTCAGAACGGACTGAGAAACAAGGAGATGAGAAATAGGAAGGCGAGCTTCAGAGTGAAGAACAGAACTAGAAGGATTCATCATAGGTTCAGAGAGACATGACAGAAGGGTAGAGAGAGAATAAAACGATAAAATGGCTGAAAATTATCAGGCAGGAAATTGAAAATGATTATTATGCTAAGGCTTTGAATGGAAAAAGTAGACAATATGCAAGAACAAATGAGTAATGCAAAGAGATGGAAACTCTAAGAAATAATAAAAAAGAAATGCTAGAAGTAAAAAACACTGTAAGAGAAACAAATTCTGCTTTTGATGAGCTAGCTGATCAGTAGAATGGACACAACCAAGGAAAGAATCAGTGAGCTTCAAGATATGTCAATAGAAACTTCTCAAATGTGTTTATAATACAAGGAAAAGGAGAAACAAGAATAAAAACTCACCACCTTGCCCTAACCGGTTTGGCTCAATGGATAGAGCATCAGCCTGCGGACTCAAGGGTCCCAGGTTCGATTCCGGTCAAGGGCATGTACCTTGGTTGCGGGCACAGCCCCATTAAGGGGTGTGCAGGAGGCAGCTGATCGATGTTTCTCACTCTCTATCCCTCTCCCTTCCTCTCTGTAAAAAAATCAATAAAATATATTTTAAAAAAAACAACTCACCACCATCACCAAAAAACAAACAAACAACAACAACAAAAAAACCCACAAAACCACAAAAAACAAAAACAGAACAAAACATCCAAGAATGTGGGACAATTTCAAAAGATGCAACATACAGTAACTGAAACACCAGAAGGGGGGGGGGGGAAAGGACAGAAGAAATATTTAAAGCCATAATACTGAGACTTTTCCAAAATTAATGACAGACATGAAACCAAAGATCCAGGAAGCTCAGAGAATACTAAACAGAACAAATACCCCAAAATGTACACCTTGGCACATCATATACAAACTGCAGAAAACCAAAGATGAAAGGAAAATCTCGAAAGCAGTCTGGGGGCAGGGGAGAGAAGGAGCCCATGTGTTTATAAAACAAGGAAAAGAATTACAGAGGACATCTCATCAGAAACCACTGAGCAAGTAAAGAGTGAAGTCAAATGTTTAAAGTGTTGAAAGAAAAAAAAAACCACCAACCTAGAATTCGGTATCCAGCGAAATTATCCTTCAAAAGTGAAGGAGAAATAAAGACTTCCTCAGACAAACAAAACCTGAGGGAACTCATTGCCAGCAGACATGCCCTGCAAGAAATGTTAAAAGATTTTCTTCAGACAGAAATAAAATAATATAGGTCAGAAACTTAGATCTACATAAAGAAGGGAGAGCAAAGGAGAAGGAATAAATAAAAAGTAAAATAAAATCTCTTGTATTTCTTATTAATTAACTAAAATACAATTTTGTTTAAAGTAATAATAGCAACAAGGTACTATTGGTGATTATGGATAAATGAAAATAATGACAGTGCATTGCAAGGGATGGGAGGGCGGGGTTGGGAATAATTGTTAAAAGGCACCTACACTACACATGAAGCAGAACAGTGTTATTTGAAGGAGACTTAGATTAGTTAAATGTACCTTCTAATACAACTGTTAAGAATGTTCAAAATAAGGATAATTGATATACTAAGAGAAGAGATTAAATGAAATCAGAAAATTCTCAATTAAAAGTAGAAAAGGCAGAAAAAGAAGCATCTGGCACCAAGTAGAGAGCATTACAGTGCTCGCTTCAGCAGCACATGCATTAAAATAAAAAAACTGCACAAACATGACTGCTCTTAATTCAAACACACTGAGCCCTGCCCAGTGTGGCTCAGCTGGTTGGGCATTTTAAGAATCAATTTAAAAAAAATCATTTTTGAAAATAGATATATATTTTTAAAAATCACTTTAAATGGTTTAAATATACCAATGAAATGACGAGATGATCAGATTACATAAGAAGCAGGATCCAAATATATATATGTGTGTTCATAAGAAACACACTGAGTTCACAGACCCCTTTCAGTTAAAAGAAAGGGACGGACACGTCCTGTACTAACATGAAGCAGAAGCGGGAGCAGCTCTACTCGCTTGACACGCCAGACTGTAGAGCAGGGAAATGTCAGGATATTCCCTACTGATAACAGGTCCATCCCCCAAGCATGTCAACAACCCTCAACATGCAAGCACCTAGCCACACAGCGTCACAGCACGGAGACAGAAACGGAGACAACTACAAGGAGACAGAAGACCCCGCGGTGATGGCTGGAGACGTCAGCCCGCCTCCGTCAGAGGGACAGAGCCAGCGACAGGGCTCAGCGGGAACAGAGCTGAACCAGCGGCACCCCTAACTCACGGCACGTAACTGACATCCACAGACCACATGACTGCCATCCACAGACCACGTAACTGCCATCCACAGACCACATGACTGCCATCCAACAGCAGCAGGTCGCACATGCTCCTCAAGCTCACGTGGAACTTTCACCAAGTTCGACCCCACTCTGGACCCGAAAGCACACCCTCACACATCGGAAATAATTGACACAGACAGTGCCTGTTCTCAGAGCACAACGGAAGTGAAGGAGGAACCAATATGGAAAGGTCGCTGGGAATCCCCACTATCTGGAACTACCTTGTTGCCGTTTTGATTTCTTTTCTAGTATTTCGTTACTGTATTTTCTCCTGCAACTACCTTTAACTTTCAAAAACTCACACCTCACATATAAGTCAAATGCATCACTGGTACGAAGACATCAGAAAATAGAAATCGTCTTCAAGTTTTCCTAATTTTAAGAAAGTAAAATTTTCATAATACTCATCCCAAACATTTTACTTACTAAAGATTCACCCACAATGGCCCAAGTATGAATCACTACGACTATGATATCAAGTCTTAAAGTGACAACTTCCGCCGAAACCGGTTTGGCTCAGTGGATAGAGCGTCGGCCTGCGACTGAAAGGTCCCAGGTTCGATTCCGGTCAAGGGCATGTACCTGGGTTGCGGGCACATCCCCAGTGGGAGATGTGCAGGAGGCAGCTGATTGATGTTTCTCTCTCATCGATGTTTCTAACTCTCTATCTCTCTCTCTTCCTCTCTGTGGAAAATCGATAAAAATATATTTAAAAAAAAAAAAAGTGACAACTTCCATTTCCAGAGAAGAAATTCCTGAAGGCCCTGACAAGGCAGAAAGGGAAGCAGGTCAGAAGTGCCTGAGTGCAGGCCTGCCCTCCACACTCAGCACCCACTGCCCCCTCCCAGCTACAATCGGGCATCACACTGAGCACCCTGGCCTCTGAGACCTGCTCCGATGGCACTGAAGTGTATGCCCTTCTAAGGCAGCCTGTCTGCTCTCTCCAGGCACTTCTACCACCTCTTACAGGGCTGTGAACACCTTGTGCATTCAAGTACAGATGCATCCACAGCATTCAACTAAGTCAACCCAACTCAAATAATACAAACTTACTCTGTAAGACCTGGTGGGAGATGAGGCAAGCTTGTTTAGAGAAAAACACATTTATAGCAGGTAAAAATAAAATATTTTGCCAAATGCACCTTATTTTTCCAAATAAAGAAGACATCCAGCTAATGTACTTTCAATGCATCAGTAAACAGTGTTGACGTCAACAGCACAGTGGCTGAAATAGAGCTCCACAGCCTGTCCTCCGATTCGCCTTTATGACCGTGAGTCTACAGCCATCGGCCGGAGTAAAGCCCACCAGGTATCAAAGATACAGATAAGCTCCCCAGATGTTATTTCCTTCCTTATCCCTCTGTAGACTGCCTGGACATCTGAGAAAAGCCCACAGGCCCGGCCAGCGTGGCTCAGTGACTGAGCATTGACCTATGAACCAGGAGGTCACAGTTCAATTCCTAGGTTGCGGGCTCGATCCCCAGTGTGGGGCATGCAGGAGGCAGCCAATCAATGATTCTCTCTCATCAATGATGTTTCTATCTCTCTCTCCCTTCCTTTCTGAAATCAATAATTTTTAAAAAGCCCAAAAGCCTGGGGAAGGCAGTGCAGTGTTTAACTGGTGTCCCAATCCCCTCTGGGAATAATCAATCTCACAACTTGACTTGAAGATTTTCAGGAACTAACTCTGGCACAGCTTCTGCCAACAAGAGTTTATAAGAGAACATTCTATACCTTCTCTCAGAACACAGGAAACAGAACTCTCTTCCGGTAAGACAGGGTGAACACCCCCCACCTTACACATGCACCCAGGGGGGCAGAGGCTGCACACTGGGCAGACCCTGAACACAGCCTGGCTTTGGTCACAGCAAGGCCTCAGTAAACGTCGCCGCCAAGTTCTGTGACTTTAAGCAAAACGATATGTAAGAAACCAGTTTACCCCACGATAATCAACATAAACAGAGCTAGGCTCCTATAGCAGCTCATTGACATTATAATGAAACGATGTTTTGACCAAAACGACGTTACTCCAGGACCTGCGGTCTATGCCTGAAAATGCTACTTCAACCGCTCTATTAACAAAGGCACCGTTACAAGTTCAAAACGAGGAATATTCAACCCAACACAATTTAAGCCTAAGTGTGGGTATAGTTCCCAAGTACTTACTGTAATAGAACATGGTAAAAGGATTCCATTTCATTCTAAAGAGGCGGTTTGAATCCCTGATGTGTGCCCTTGCCCAGCACAAAACAGCGAAGCCCACTCCTGGGCTTGCCCCTCCCAGTGCCACCCTTTGGGGAAGAAAACGTGCTCAGGCTAAAAAGCCGCTCCGTGCCTTTCCTCCCTTTCGACCCCAGTTGAGAATCACTGTTTAAATTAATAAATCAGGAGAGCTTAGGAAATATTCTATTTTTGATTGATTAGAACTAACCTTGAACCACAATAACTGATAAAAATAAAAAATAGCAGGTATGGTAAGAGTTAACAAAGATAAGCTAGAGAGGCAAGGCTACTACTAAGGCACAAAAAATGAATCCAACCTAAAATCTCCCTGCAGAGTCTAAGACATTCAAAATAAACACGGGTTCTCAGAGAAGAAAAGCACACAGAAATCAACTTTCCCTGGATCCCCGCTCCTGTCCTGAGCAGTCCTGCCCAACTGGTGCTGGGAGGCCCACCTGCCTGCCCTCCAGCTGCCTCAATGCCGCCCGGCCAGGATGCTCTAGCGCAGGGGTCCTCAAACTTTTTAAACAGGGGGCCAGTTCACTGTCCCTCAGACCGTTGGAGGGCCGGACTACAGTTTAAAAAAAAACTACGAACAAATTCCTGTGCACACTGCACATATCTTATTTTGAAGTAAAAAACAAAACGGAAACAAATACAGTATTTGTATTTGCATGTGGCCCGCGGGCCGTAGTTTGAGGACCCCTGCTCTAGCGCATGGCGCTCCGGATCTCTCTCCAGCCTGTGTTTCTTCTACAATCCTTAGTTTTGTGCTAAGAGCACAAATGTTTCAGACGCGGAGAGCCCAGCCTGGGTGAAGGACTCATGCTTCCCATCACAGTAAGAGCCAGGCCCGAGAAGCCATGACTGCCCCATGCATAACCCATCACCTGAAAACCTTCCCATCCTGGTGAGTTCTGAAGGGATAAGCCACGGCTTTCATGACTGACTATAGCTGTAAGGGCTAAAGCTCCGGGAGCCCATTTCCTAACTACAGCGGACGCTGTCCTTTATGAGCTGCCAATCTGGACTTCTGTCTGCCAGGCCCTTTCCGCCCAACTTACCTTACTGTGTGTGAAGGGGGGCGCTGCGTACAAGGTGGGGTGTATCAGAGGGCGAGGCAGGTGTGGGACGGTGTGCAAGGGCACGTGCCCATGGATGTGGGGGTACAGGTGCAAGGCGGGGTGTGCGGGCCTCTCCGGGGTCAGGAACTGGTGGCTGGAAGGAAAGGCGCCGGCCGTCATCGCCGACAGCGGCAGCCCAGAAGCTTCCTGCTTGCACACGTGGCACTCGCAGGTGTTGGCAGCTGGCTCCGCCTGCGGGGAGAGAAGCCCTGCTCACTCAGAGGCCGGGATGGAGGATGGAAGCAGAGCCAGCCCTGCTGCCGAGCAGTCATCCGACACCCCCCCGTGGCCAGGGCCCTCCTTGTGAGCGACACGAGGGACCGAAGAGCTCAGGACGGCAGGAACCTAAAGAGAGGGGTGCATGCCCCATGCCCCAGTGGGGGCCTGCATCCTGGGCTGTCTGAGCAGAGGCGAGGGGACTGGTGAAGATGGCAGAGTGGGGGAGGGCGCCACAGGGACAGCACAGGGCTAGGCTTCCCTGGCTCCCATGCGGAAGGCATGATCTCTGTACGCACGAGGGATGGACTCCGAGAAGGTGGAATGAGGGGTCACACTGAACAGTCAAAGGTTCTGGAAAGCAACCAGAGGGGACACACCGAGAAGCGTGACCTCCTGCAAAGCTGTGGGGCCGGAGGGGAGGCCACAGGAGCTGCCTCTGGCCTGGCCTCTGCCCACACCCTGAACAAACTAAAACACAACTAGAACTGCCAGCAGAATTAAAAGGGTGCATGAAATCTGTTTAATGCAAAAAAAGGTAGGAAAGGGAAAACAGGAACAAAAACCATGAGACAGAAAAGAACAGCAAAAGGCAGGTGTAAATATCACCAATCGTTATGTTAAATATAAATGAAGCATTCCAAAGAAAAGGACACGATAGCTGGACAGGATAAAAATGCAAGACCCAACTCAGAGAATAATGAGCAGAGCAAAGCTGAAGAATACAAGACCAATATATAAACATCAACTGTATTTCTATAGACTGCCAACAATCAACAGAAAATTGAAATTAGGAGATACCATTTACCACAGAATCAAAAAACACCTGAACTTAGGAATAAATTTTAAAAATATGTTCAAGCCTCATAGACTATAAATTTTTAAAAGTCAGAGAGAAATTAAAGGTGACTTAAATAAGTAGAAATATACAGCATGTTCACAGACTGACAGGCTGCTTGTGGTTAAGACTGTATTTCTCCAAATTGACCTATATCATCCCACAAATAAAAGACTAGGCCCAGCCCTAGCTGGTTTGGTTCAGTGGATAGAGCGTTGGCCTGTGGACTGAAAGGTCCCGGTTCGATTCCGGTCAAGGGCACATGCCCAGTTTGCAGGTTCGATCTCCAGAAGGGGAGTGCAGGAGGCGGTCAATTTTCTCACATTTCTCTCCCTCTTTCTCCCTCTCCCTTCCGCTCTCTCCAAAAAGAAATACATATATATAAATATATAAAAATAAAAATTGCTTGAACATCTATTATATAGCTCCGAGTGACTAAGAAAAAAATAATAGCCTGATAAAACACCCTCACCTCTGAGTAACAGAAAAACAGGTATCTATCTACCAGGGGGGAAAGCTGATTTACCATCCCACCTTTTCATTCTCAGAAAACTCTCTCCTGGCTTCTATTCAAGAACTCCGCGCCATCACCCTGTCCACAGCTCCTGGATGTTGTAAAACCAAGACTGCTGGTTACAGGTTCAAGGAAGAGAAAAAGTCTAAAAAGGAGGTTATGAGGGATGGACTTTCATTTTGTAAGTCAGCCTTGATTCTCTCCAGTGCTAATTTTCAGAAGTTATTCACAATGACCTGATTTTGTATTTAATAACGCTCAGGTTCAGAGAAAACAGACACAGAGAAAGAGACCTTTGGCAAAACCAAAAATGTGAAGAAATGAAATCACACCTGCTGAGCGGGGTAAGATGGGGGGGGACTGTCCACTTTACTGTCCTCCTTTGCGGGACTTCCATTTTCTAGGGCCACGGCTTCCTTCGGGGCTCCGGGTGGCTCCCCCCCACTCCCGCCGTCCGCCTCTTCGTCATCAGCTTCTGAAGAACTGGCACTGGTGCTGCTCCCCTGCGGGGACTTTGAAAACAAACAGGACATGGAGCGCTGCATGCTGGCCACCGCCCTGTGGCATCCCTGTTCCGACGAAGTGCCACGGCCGTACCTCATCTTTCAGGGCCACGTTTTCCCCGCCACCATTTAACTCGCTGTGGATTCCATTCATGTTGGCCACCACCTCGGTGTCGTTGTAGTTATTCAACGGATAAATATCAGCAAACTTCGCTGACAACGGAGCCACATCTTCATCGTCACTGCAGCTGAGACAAGGGAGATGGTCACCATGAGCCGTTCATGGGCACAGACAACTCCCGACTCGCTCTCCTTCCAGAGGCGCTACCCCAGCACCACCCACACTTCCCCAGGTCGCTCAGTGACCTCAACACAAGAGCCAAGTACCCGGGAGGTTCCGTCTGGGCTCGGAGGACGAACGGAAAACAAGACTGCAAAGGGGAAGATGAAGGAGACCACAACAGCTTCATTTGATGAATGGGTGCGGCATTTCCATTCAACCTGGTGCACAACTGCCCTCCCTGCCATCGCTGAGCAGACACAGTCCAGGTTCAATGCAAACGAAAGGTGCAGCCCTAGCTGGTGTGGCTCAGTTAGCTGAGCGTTGTCCCATGCACCAGAGGGACGCCGGTTTGGTTCCTGGTCAGGACACATGTTCAGTTGTGGGCTCAATCCCCAGAGGGGGGTGTGCAGGAGTCAGCCAATTGGTGTTTCTCTCTCTCTCTCTCCCTCTCCTTTCCTCTCTCTCTCTCTAAAAAAAAAAAAAAAATCAATAAAAACTTATTTTAAAAAATTAAAGGTGTACAGCAAGCATGTCAAATTCGTGGCTGGTGGGCCATGAGTTTGACAGGCTTGGTATACAGGGAACCATCTTAGGTCTTTAGTGTTTGTTTTTATAGCCACTGAAGTGCTAGACACAGCCAGCGGAACAAAATTTTAAAGGCTCTATGTGCCAAAATACTGAAGTTTCTTACCAGCAGACCACTGCTGGTCAAGTCAGCCATGAACTCAATTACACATCAGCTTTAGCAAGACTTCCAAGCAATGGGCAAATGGAACATTGACTAAAAAAATGCAAGCAGACTTCAAGGCTAGGGCATCATGTGGGCACTTTAACACAGGTCACTTTCTGGTGCACGACCAGAGCCGGCACAGTGACCTTCAGTGCCAAGGGCTCGGGGTGGACCCCCTGGGCGCACACACGGCGGTGTGTCTACGGCCTCAGCCGGAGGTGATGCTGTGGCTCTAGGAGAGTGTCCACAACTGCCAAACTCAGGCATCTTTCCACTTTTAGGAAAACAAGACAACACATGACAAGGCTTCACACCCTGGAGCTCACCACGGAGGCACAGAGCCCACCCAGGTGACAGCACTCGGGGCTCCTGAGGGCCACGGCCCCAGAGGTGACGAGGCGTGCCCCCTGGTCAGCACTCACACCCACTCCTGAGCTATCAGCATCACAATCCAGGTGAGGAACCCGAGGCTCAGGAATGTGCTTGCAGGGAATGTGGGACACAGACAAGTGAACCCTTCGGGGCTCGCCACCGGGACGACCCGAGTCCTTGCATCCTGGGGTAAGCGTGACCCTGCCCGGGCCAAGAGGGACGCCCGCACGAACAGCAGGCCTGGGAGGCTCCTGCTCACCAGCACCTTTGCTCTCGACGGGTGTTTATTAATTTTCCATTTCTCTTAAGGTGATGAAACAGGGTCCAGGTTTGGGTTTACTGATTTCCTGCTTTAAACTTTGCTTAAAGGAAGCAGAGGCCTCCCCGGAAGGCAGTGGCGGGGGACGTCTGTAGGCACAGCTGTCTGCCGCTCATCGCTGCCCTGCTTAACCCTCCGGAACCTTCCTTATCATAAGGTCCAACTCACAACGCTGGGGCCGAGCCGCTGTCGGTGAGGAGGAGCCGGGGATGCTGCTGGATGGTGACTGGAGAGCTGGAGCCTGACCCCGAGCTGGCGGACGACACGCTGGGCGGGCGCATCTCAGAGACACAGTCGGAAGCAGGGCCCACCGGCAGCGGCAGCGGGTGGGCGTGGGCGTCGCCGGGGGCAGGGGGGTCCACGATGCCACACGTGAGGATGTGGGAGAGGCTGCAGTCGTCACAGGCACACCTGGGCGGGACGGAACCGTGACTGAGACAGCCAGGACGGCCGGGCCCCGCGGTCCCAGGCCCTGGGCGCGGACTCACCTTCTCCGGTAGTGGCAGTTGGGGCAGTCGGGCACACTCAGCCGTGACGACAGCACATGCCTCATGGCATCTGTGAAGTTGTTCTCACCAGTGACTGCTTTTTTATTGGTTAACTAGAGGAAATTAAAAAATAGTAGGTTACTTCCGCGGGACATGTCTCCTGTTATTATGTGCTTCATATTTTTTAAAAATGTTTTTACTGATTTTTTAGAGGAAAGGAGAGGGACAGAGAGAAACTTCAACTGGCTGCCTCCTGCACACCGCCTACTGGGGATCGAGCCTGCAACCTGGGCATGTGCCCCAACTGGGAATTAAACCAGTGATCTCTCAGTTCATGGGTCGAACAAAGCTCAACCACTGAGCCACACATGCTTCATACTTTTCAGTCACTATGGTAATGTGTGTCATGCTCACTTTTATTTTCTTTGTTAATCCTCACCCAAGGCTATTTTCCCCACTGATTTTTAGATAAAGTGGAAAGGAGTGGGAGAGACAGAAAGAGACATTGATATGAGAGAGACACATTGATTGGTTGCCTCCTGCATGCCACCCTCACCCCCCGTCGGGACCAAGGATCAAGCCTACAATGGAGGTACATGCCCTTGACTGGAATTGAACCCAAGACCCTTCAGTCCCCACGCTGACGCTATCCACTGAGCAAACCGGCCAGGGCTGTGTAATGCTTATTTAGACACCGAGGATCACAGCTTCCTGAGTGGCCAGGAGCGAGGTCAGCAGACGGGAGTGGGCAGGTGGAGCCTACACAGGCCTGTGACCAGCATCCCTGATGGGCCCTCACGGCAGACACAGCACAGAGATGAAGCACAAACCCAAGGAGCAAGGCTCTGGCAGAGTGGACAGGCCAAGGAACCGAAGGGGGAAGCCATGGTGCCAGAGGGAGGGGCCTGCAGAGCTGAAGGGGTCATGGCTGGAGCAAGCCCGGAGGAGGAGGTGCTGGCAGTGCTGCCAGGGGCAAGGAGGGCATCCAGGCAGGGGACGAGCACTGAGCTGGGCTCCCCTGAAACACTTCTTAAAAAAAAAAGGTTTTTATTAATTTTTAGAGAGAGAGAGAAAGGGGGAGGGATAGGGAGATAGAAACATCGACAAGAGAGAAACATCATGGATCGGCTGCCTCCTGACTTTCCCTACTGGGAAAGCCTGTGCCCTGACCGGGCATCGAACTGTGACCTCCTGGTTCCTAAGTCGACACTGAACCACTGAGCCACGCCGGCCGGGCCCTCAACACTTCCTGAAGACCCGCTGACCCTGGGCTGAGCAAGAGGGTGTCTCAGGGACCAGGAGGTGGGCACGGGCCTGAGCGTGCCACCTGCAGGACAGCGGGCTGAGCAGAGTGCTGCCCCAGCGCCCAGGGGTCACAGGCACTCACGAGGCACGATGGCTGCCTGGACGGTTGGCCTGCAGATGGCAAAGGCGGGTGGGAAGGAAGCAGCCAGCAGCCAGGAGGAAGGCCAGCTGGAGACACCAGTAGCAGGAACGAAGCCTGGCCAGACAAAGGGGGTCTGCGAGCCACCTAGGAAGCAGCACCCCAACTTCTGATGGACGAAGCGAGCGCATGGACTTGAGGGAAGGTGCGTGGACCTGCCCTGGCAACCGAACAGTGGCAGCTGGAAGGGCCATTTGGCTGGACGGGAGCCAGGGGGGGAGGCTTGGGGGTCGGGTGAGCGAGCCGGAGATGGTGCCGTCTGTCTACCTGTAGCGCCCGGCAGAGACCACGGAAGTGAGGATGCGGGGGAGACTAAGAAAGCTGGGCAGCAGCTGGAATTTGGATGAGAGTCAAGGGAAGCCAAGTTTCTATGAAGCGTGTCCTGAGGCCCCCGCAGCGAGGCCCCCCAAGTACTGTCAAGAGGCTGGTGGAGGGGCCAACTGCTGGAGGAAGGAAGGCCCCGTCCCGTGGGGAGGTCAGTGCACGTGGTGGCCTCACTGCGTCACCAGAGAGTAGACTGGACAGGGTGTCACCCGCCCACGAGGGGCTGTGGGGCTCACAGTGCTGGTCTTTTAGAGCCACTCGCTATGCAGTGAGCAACCACCCCTCGATCCTGGCCTCACCTGCTATTCCAGGAAACGCCTATGTCTGAAAAGCTCCCAGTCTCTGTGCGTGTGCGCGGCCTGGTGTGCATGGCCATCTGACAAGGGAGCAGCACAAGCTCAGCGCCAGCAGGTACACGCAGGCTGCTCCAGGGGAGATGTCAGATGGTCAGTACGGCAGCCCGCCCCGGGACAGGGCGGTGTCCCGCTCGCGGACAAGGGCTGGTGCCACGGGACAGGGCAGGTGCCATGGACAAGGGCAGGTGCCGCGGGACAGGGCAGGTGCCTCGGGACAGGGAGGTGTGCCACGGGACAAGGACAGGTGCCATGGACAAGGGCAGGTGCCGTGGGACAGGGCAGGTACAGCGGACAAGGGCGGAACCAACAGCACCTCACACTAACTCAGAATCACCATAGAAATGAGTGCAAATTATAAAGAGAAACTAGAAAATGCGCGTGGCTCCGTCAGTACCGTAAGCGAAACTGTCACACACTGAATGTCCATTATGTGCCCTGCATGTGCTGGGCATGAAGACAGGAAGACGACGGACAGTACCCGTGAGGGGCTCAGAGCAGGACGGCGGCCTGGAGCCCGCAAGCGGCCGGTGTGGCCTGAGGACCGTGGGCCGAGTAAGGCAGACAGGGTGAAGTCTGCGTGACTCACTTATGGGAGCCCGAGGGGCCCAGAGACAGGAAGCAGAGGGGGGCCAGAGGCCGGGGGGCCGAAGGGGGGGGGGCTGTGGCTGTTTAATGGGGACAGAATAGCAAAGTCCTGGAAGTGACGGGAGATGCTCACCACAATGAGTGCACTCCCTCCGAGGGCACGTGAGTGAGATGACCAAAGTCAGGTCACGTGTACGTTACCACAATCAAAAGAACAGGCGGAGGAGAAATTAAGAGTGGGCTCAAGGCACTGTCTTACTTAGGAGGGGGAGGCTCTTCAGTGACTGAATCCGATGTTTGTATAAATGTAATCTATGTAATCTTACAATGATTAGAAACTTAAGAGTAACCATTAAAGGATAGAAAGGGAATACATTCTTCCAAAATGTATCCAATCCTACAGTCAAGAAAATGCTACCCATAAACCCTCCATACAAGAATAATGTCATCAAGTAAAATTCTTGCATTTGAAAAGAGTTCTAAGTAGTTTAAATTATTAGAGAAGAAATCTATGTTGAAGTAATTGACAATGAAAGCCCCACAAATCAAGTTTTATAAGATGTGCCCACAACGCAGAAGAAAATGCATCCGTTTAAACGCACTGAGAGCAAAGCAGATCACGAAGGACTGAGAAGTACGCGTTCAATGTAAGAAGCCAAAATGACCTAACAAAACAGGAAACCAGCCAACAAGGTAAAGCAGAAACGCCTGGGAAAAGAAGGTGTGCCCAGCACCGAGGAAGCTGGTTCTGCCAACGCCTCCCAGGCCGACCCAGGGACCAGGGGCAGCGCAGAGAGCGGGAGGGGGACAGACCACACAGGAGACGCTTCTCCACCCGTACACGTACACCGTTCCCACCGAAGGACGCTGCCAGCAGGGCCTCCACAACGGTTTTAAAGGGAGTCGCCCTGAAAAAGCCTTTGCGGCTTGGCGAGCAGTGCAGGCTCCGGGCTTCTCCTGACCTCTCAGCAGCTTGCGGGCGCTCTGCGGGGACCGCTGGGCAACGCACTGCCCTTTCGTGGAGAAAGTGCCGTCTCTCAAATGTGACCGTGAGCGGCAGCCCAGGAGGACTGGCCTTCTTCCACCGCCTCCACGGCCCCGTTTCCACAGCCCCCTGAGCACGAGCTGGGGCCGCCCTCCCGGAGACGCTGAGGTAGCTTCCTAGGCAAGCAGCAATCTGTGAAGCTCACTCATGAAGCAGAGAACCCACACAGGCTCACACATGTCACATGCACGGAAAAGGCCGTGAAAGATCTGCAGTCCTGCTCCTCCTCCCTGCAAAACAGATCAGGCCCAGAGGGTTTTGTTTTGTTTTGTTTCTGGAGGGCGGTTCTAGCGAAACCTTTATGGAACAGAACAGAATTTATTCTTGAAAAATCTAAAAACATGGAAAATTTCTCAATTCGTTCTCTGAGACTAGCATAACCTTCATACAAAATAGATGAGAACCTAAAGACAAAATCCCACACACAATAGCTCAGCGTTCGTGTATGTGCTGCTGCAGTGAGCACCACAGCGCCTCAGAACAGACAGAAAAGTCCCAAATAAACATCTCGAATTAAATCTCATGATGGATTAGCACTAACATCTCACTCCCTGGCCGGGCGGCTCAGCTGCTTGGAGCATCATCCGTGCACTAATGGGTTGCGGGTTCTAGTGCTGGTCGGGGCACATACCCAGGTGTGGGTTTGATCCCAGGTCGAGGTGCGTATGGGGGGCAACCAGTAGATGTTTCTCTCTTACGCTGATGTTTCTTGCTCTCTCCTTCTCCCTTCCTCTCTCTCTCTAAAAAAAAAAAAAAAAAAAAAGGTAATATGTCATAAATTAGCAGGGTTTAATCCCAGGAATGCAAGGATGTCTCAAAATTAGGAAACCTTAAAAAAAAAAAATTAGGAAACTTAATCTCTTAATTCTTTTGGAAATGTATAAAAGGATAAAAAATATACAATCAAATTTAATATCTATTCGGATTTTTAAACAAAAATAACCGTAATAAGTTGGATAAAAAAGGAAATTTCTTTAACTTGATAAAAAGCATCAGCGATCCATGTGAGAAACATGAGACAATGTGAAAAGTCCAAACTCCTTCGAAGCCAGAACCAACCAACCGGAGCTCCAGCGCTGGAGAGAGACAGAACCAGTATTCCTTGTAGAAGACACCCTGACGCAGAGATTCACAGCCATCAGCTAGAAACTGCGGAGAGCTAAGAGCCCGACAAGGGCTGGACAGGACCGCCTGGTGTACACATACCAGCACAGCTGTTCAGGAAACTTCCTCTGCCACTCGTTATAAAGTACCCGGTGTAAGCTCCGTAAGAAGTGCACACACCATAAAGCCTAACACAGGCTACAAAACCACCTCACAGAGGGCTATGCAGCATCTTCTTGGATGGAAGTTTCAAACTGATACCAAGTCCCAGTGACACTGTATCGGCCTGCAGATTTTAGGAAACGCATTTTTCTTTTGCCAGCAGCTGTTAAGAGGTGGGCGGGCCAAGGTGCCACCTGGAAGCCTGTTCCTGTCACCTAGGAGGCCCTGGCTGCCCAGCCTTCAGGCCCCTCTCCCCCAGGAGCCCCCGAACGGCTGGCTACGTTCAAGTCTGCGTCCCCTTCTAGCCAGCGAGGGACAGAGACGGGCTCTGAAGGTCACACGTGATGTGCACCCCTGGCTCTCCACAGGTGTTCAGTCAGCAGTGAAACGACGACGAGACTCAGCAGCTCCCCAAGGCAGCAGCCGGTAAAGGGACCAGAGGCGCGGACAGGCGGATGGTGACCTGGACCCCTGCTGCCGAGTCCTGCAGGCTGGGTGGACAAGGGCCACCCCGCAGGCACCCCCCCCACACACACACACACACAACGCACACGCACCTGTTCATCAACGTAGGCGTCGATCCGCTTCTGGCACTCCAGCCACTCGGCGGCGACCCTGCGCAGCTCCTCCTCGGAGCGCTGGTACCGCTGCAGCAAGGTGCTGTACGCGTCCTCGCTGCAGGTGTCGTGCGTCGTGGTCCCCAGCCTGTGGAGAGAAGGCTTTCAACAAAGAAAAGGGTCCAAAGGTCTGGGCCAGCACAGAGGGCTGCTCCTGTGTGTCACCTGCCCCAACATGACACGTGGGACCCACCCCGCGCCACACAGACTGCTGGGAGGGATCACCAAGGACACGTGCAGGCCCCAGAACAGAGCCTGGCAGGAAGGAGAAGCTCCGAGAAGGAGCAGCTTCTAAGAAAAAAGTCAGTGGTGAGTATCACTGTCCCAAGACGACTAAGGCCCAGCTAGCAATTCCATTTACTAAATGTGGGACTGTAAACAACATATTTAATGAGAAACATACTATTTTTGACCTGGTTTTCAAATTAAGTAAAATAGAAAATCCAATTCAAACGAAGAAATATAATTATACGCTCATTCATTCTGTTTTATCTTGTTAAGAAACATGGTAAGACGGCAAATGAGGACATGAACAGGGAGCAGAAGACACAGGCCCCGGTGAACACTGAGGAAGCCACATCGCGTCGGAGAAAGATGGCGACCTGTGGCGAGTAGGGGTGGGGGTGGGGACAAGGGGCCTACAGCTTCTCACTGGAAACCACTCATTGGGCTCGGCGCTCTGGAGCTGACCCGCCACTGCATTCCCCGCAGCCGGTGGCTTCCCAGCGAGGACGCCCAGGCTGCACTGCTTCCGGGGGGGCACACACGACGCCCCGCAGGAGAAGGGCGAGCTCACACCCGGGGCGCGTGCAGGTGCAGACCAAATACCTGATTTGCGACACCAATGCTGGCAAGTTGCTCTGAAGAAGAGGTTCCGAAAAAACCAGATTTTCAAACAGGTGTTTATTATGCAGCTCCCATGTCACCTGGAACTTTTTCAAGTGCTCATTTTCCTAGTTAAACAAATAAACAGAAGACGTACTGAGCTGCTGAAGACGGAAACTCCCCAGGACTGCCCCTCCATCTCCCCCGCCCCAGTCCCCGCAGGCCCAGGAGCTCTGCTCACGAGGAGCTGTTGGCTCCTGTGCGTCACGTACTCGGATGGTGGTCTCTGCCTGTACCACACGGCCCACTGGCCTCCCGCCTGTACTCGCACACGGAAACAGCGCGGCGAGATCCACAGGCCAGGGAAGGGCAGAGAAAGAAGAGAAACGACTGCACATACTTGATATAATTAGATTCACCATGTAGCGAAACCCGCCTTTTCACATATTTAAATGCAGGCGCGTTTTCTTGCCTCTTGAGAAAACTCCCCTCTGACAGAGGCGCGCTGTCCACGAGACACCACGTAAGTGGCCAGCAAGCGGCGACAGGACCTTCCCCACATGCAGCCTTCACTCCTGACAGGTCTTGCTAGAACTGCACGTGCGAATCCATGCGCCCATGTGCAAGCTCCATGCACGGCCTGTGCTTGAGTCACCTATGGCCCTGGGGAGGCTCCTGACCGAGCGACTGCCACTCGGGAACCTGCCTACGTTCCACACGTCATCGCGCCTCCTGGGGTGACACGCATTGGTCTGTGCCCATTTCCAATTCAGCCAAAGGGAGCTGGGATGCCCTGAGCTGGGATGGCAGCAATGACCCGACCTGCACCCAAAACCCCCACTGCCTGCCCCAGACTAGTGCCTGGCACAGGTGGACAACACTGGAGGCAGAGCTGCCCCCGCTGCTCACCAGCCCTGCGGCCGGGACCGTGGAGGTTCACCAGGGCCTGACATCTCAGTGCCCACCCTCCTTGGTGCTGTCCCTGCCCTGAGCCGGCTCCACCTAACGCTTTCCCCACACACCAGCTCCGCCCACACCTCCCTGCTCACACCCGGCCGCTCTGGGAGCCAGTGCTCAGCACAGGGCAGTGGGGCGCGCCGACCGCCAGGACCTGGGAGGGGTGCACTCAGCCTCGGGAACGAGAAACTGTCACCCAATGTGCTGTAACAACATGGCCACAGACCACAGCGTGGAAAGGACACGTGCCACTGACTTCAGCGAAGACCCCTGTGCGCAGGCACTGGGCCAGGCACGGGACACAAAGGCTAACGCCGCAGCCCCCAGGGCACAGGAGAAGGCGGTGATCTGACTGACGACCGTCTCCACACAACAGAACAGCAGGAGCCAAGGCAGCTGCAGACCAGACCCAGGCCAGCTGAGAGGCGCAGGACTGTCCAGGAGTCGGGTCTCACTTGCCCCGCCCCCTACACCTTCGGGACAGGCTGTGGGCCCCGCCGGCAGCCTGCGAGCACGGGCACTAGGCACAACCCTGGGGCGCAGCTGTGGCGCCAGGACTGAGCTACTGGAGGGAACGGGCCAAGATTCGTTCCTGAAGATGCTGGGTGTGTTCTGTGAGATCTGAAGCCACCCTCCCAGTGAGGCACGTGGAGACTGAGGTCCCAAACGCCCTCACCGCCTGGACCCAGAGGGACAGTCGCAGGTGCTGAGGCAAGTGTCTCTGAGGCCGGCACTGCTCACACCAGCGACCCTGCGCTGGGGCCAGAGACGCTGCAGCTGGCGTGTGCTGTCACAGCGCTGCGAGTGGTGAGCCTGTGTGAGGACGCGGAGCCGGGCCAGAGGCAGGGCAGGAAGGAAGAGCCGTGGTTCCGGGCTTTCTGGCCTCCCAGCCTCACTCCCCACATCCCAAGGCCGACGTGTGGGGCTGGAAGAGGAGGGTGTCGTCAGGCCCCACGGCAGACCTGAGACACAGGCGTGCAGCCTGCGAGTGTCCCGTGAATGGAAGCTTCGATCTCACGACCATCACAGCCTGGTCAGGCATTTCCCAGAGAACTGGAGGCATAAGTCAGGTCTAGTTCCCGCTTTATTTCAATGCTTGATAAGGAACACCGTGACCCTCAACCTGCTTGGCCCCAGGGCGCGTGCAATGAACCCCTCGAGTGCACTTCCCAGAGGGTCGCGCTTGGGGAAATACCTTCCAGGCAAACGCATTCCACGGGCCTGCAGGCTCAGGACGAAGGGGTGTTGTTTCTGGAGAAGCTGAGGGAGGGCAGAGAGTTAGCCGGCTGGGTCACACCGCAGTGACCGTGCTGCTTCCAGGAAAACACAGGACACCATTTGCGGCCGATCACCCAACCCGAGCTTCCAGGAACTCGGAGTTAGGGAATCTGCCCCGGCCACTGTGCCGCGAGGCTTCTCCAGCTGAAGGCCTTTCTGAGGAGGAGCGGTCATTTCCACACGGAGACTCGTGTTGCTGAAGACACGCACCAGGGGAGCCAGTGCGTCCAGTGATCACGTGTGCCGTGAGGAAGCCGCGCGTGAGCAGGTCCAATCCAAGTGTGAGCTACGCAGCGGGTTCCGCTGCCAGTGTGGGTCTGCTGTGCAACGTGGTTTCAGAGGCTAGTTTCCGTGGTGGGTGCACTCGGGCTCTGGTGTTCTTTAAGAAAAGCCCCACCATCCAAAAGGCTGCCGCCCGCTCCTCCCGTCCCCAGATACACATCTCCGGGAGGCCTTCCTCAGGACCCAGCCAAGACAACCTCGGACAGCAAGCAGAGCAGGGGAGAACCCAGGGCCAGACACTAGAAATGTGCAAAAATGTAAATAAATACGTTCGCCCCTGGCTGGTGTGGCTCAGTTGGTTGGGTCAACCCTTGCACCAACAGGTTGCTGGTTCAATTCACAATAGGAGTACATGCCTGGGTTTCAAGCTCTATCCCTGGTAGGGTGTGTGCAGGAGGTAGCCAATTGATAGTTCTCTCATCAATGTTTCTCTCTCTTCCCCTTCCTCTTTAAAATTAACAGAAACATATTTAAAATAAGTAAATGTGTTGCTTTGAAAAAATGTTTTATTTTAAATATGCTATTTGTGCCCTGGCCAGATGCTAAGTGGTCAGAGCATCCGCCTAAGGGTCGTGGGTTCAAGTTCTGGTCAAGAGGACGTACCTCGGTTGCAGGTTCTCCAGCCCCGTAGGGGTGCGTGAGGGAGGCAACCAATAGACGTGTCTCTCTCACATCAGTGTTTCCTCTCTCTCCTCCTTCCCTCTCCCTCCCTTCCACTTTCTCTAGAAATCAATGGGAAAAAATATCCTCGGGTGAGGATATACAGTAAATGTTGATTAAATGTCCACATAAACAAAAGCTCCTCGGGGCCCTCAGTTTGTAAGCTTAAAGGACCCGAAGTCCCAAACTATGGAGAGCTGCTCTGAGACGCTGACTCAGAGTTGACCTTAGCTCCGTTCTGCAGACTCTTCAGACCATGGGGATCACAGGACGGGCCGGGAAGGACTCTGTGATCCGTTTGTGAACCTTCTTGGATCCTCATTTGAACACCCCAACCATAAAGAGATTTTTGAGCCAATGGGGAAAGTTTTATATGGACTGGGTGTTAGTCCATAAAAACAAACCACTCTCAGCTTTGTGGGTGTGACAATGGTCTATGGGGACGTAAGGTCATGGACAGCCCCACAGAGTGACCTATGGCTGCTTTACTGGCAGCCCGGAAGCACGCAGGGCAGTCAGCCCAAGCTCAAGTTTCCCAGCGACGCCAGCAGCACCTGTCAGACCACGCACCTCTGCGGCAGCAGCTCTGTTACAATCTCCGGGAGATGAGACTGTGCCCCCCTCCCCCTCACCGACCCACCCCGGTCAGAGGGCGCATGTCCCGCTGTCAATCCAGTGCTCGGAGCCTCTGCGTCACCTCACACTGAGGTGCCATCACTGGTGGTCCCAGCATTACGTGCAGACCCCACCCTGGGAGGGACGCAGGCCGCAGCCGGGGTGAACGTGGGCTTTTGAGCATGTGAACTTCTCAGCCCTGAGGCTTCTGCCTTTCCTGCCACCTTGTTCAGTCTGTTACCAGCACTTCCCTGTTCCCCTGGGGGAGAGAAGCGCTCCGAGAGCCTCGCTGCTGGACCACTGGAAACCAAAGTGAGTATCTCTATGTGTGAACAAGGTGGAATGAACCACTGACCAAATAGCTGTATTTTGCGCTTAAAATTCATGAGTTTTTTTTCAAACCACAAGAAAACATTTCTGTGTAAATTGCTAGGGATTTGCTCTAATAAATGTGGTTCAAACTAACTTTTGTTAGCGTCACAAACAGCACCCTGACAGGCCGGGGCCGGCATGGAGGCAGCACAGCAGGGCACCAGGCAGGTGCAGGCGGGAGCCGCGGGAACCCCAGGTGCTGTCACAGCGGAGGCGGCGCAGGATCTGGACCTCTGGACGGCAGGGCGAGGCCCAGGAGGCCGAGGTGGAGGCAGGGCTGCAGGTGCTGCTGCAGGCGCGGCCCCGAGGCAGCGTAGCCTGCTCAGCCCCGAACTCCGCTTCTCTGACACGGTCCTGACACAGGGCCCACGGCCCACCACCCACCAGCTGCTTTTCTAAAACGAGTGCTTTCCTTGAGGTCGTAGGGAGTCACGGGAGGAATGCCAGCATCTACTGCATCGATGCTCAAGGGAGTCCCTTGAACCCGAGATTACTTGCAAAATGGTGTTTGTAAACTTTTCTGGTGAAAAAGTCTATCAACTTTAGAATCACATACAGACCACTAGGGCTTAAAATCTTAGGAGCCACTTACTATATTTGTTTCAAAGTGTAGTTTTATCACTAAGAAAGCACCCAATACCAGCCCAGTAAGTACCACTTAATAAAATTTAAGTGATAATTAAAAAAAACCAGCCCGGCCGGCGTTGCTCGTGGTTGAGCGTCGACCTATGAACCAGGAGGTCACAGTTCAATTCCCTGTGTGGGGCGTGCAGGAGGCAGCCGATCGATGACTCTCTCTCATCATTGATGCTTCTCTCTCTCCCTTCCTCTCTGAAATCAATAAAAATATATTTAAACACACACACACACACACACACACACACACTCACACACACAGGCCCAGACTGTTGTTGGTGAACAGGTGCTTCTCTGACAGGAGACGAGAGGCTTTCTCTGGGGAGCAGGTCAGCTTCCAACCAGCAGGCCTGTCTCCAAATGACCTCAGCACATCCAGTTTCCAGGAACTCCATTTCCACAGCACCCCCCCCCCCTTTACTCCTGGTGGCGGTCCAAGACCCAGGGGTGGGGACGGCACCTGACTGGACAGCACCCATCCTTCCTCCGGCCTGGACTGTCCAGTGAAAGGACTGAAAGGCCCCATGAGCAGGCGCCCCCCGCATACATCCCATCCAACACGGGCCTCTGCGTACGGTAACGACAGTGACCAGCTGACAATGCGGACATTTTTCCTTCTTGTCCCTGTTGACCACACACTGGTCCTCACTGCATCCTGTCCCCTGCCTGCCACGCTCCAAACAGTGTTTCATGACACGTCACTGCCTGTCCATCCACTCAAGACTTTTGTCAGCAGCAGATAGGAAGGGGGGAGAAGAGGAGAGAAGGCAGGCTCCGCCCGGGCTCCAAACATCACAGGGAGGAGATCTGGACTGCACACGACACCACCAGGTCTCAGCCTCACCCATTACACAGCTTCGTTCCCAACAAGGCCCAGAAAGGCACGCGCTCTTACCAGAGTGCCCAGGAAGGTGCTGATGGTGCGTGCCGCCTGGCAGAGGGCGCCATACTCCTCGAGCAGCAGGGAGATGAACTGGTGGGCCTGCGGTGGGCCCTGCAGGCCAGACGGCGCCCGCACTCGCGCTGCAGCTGACAACTGCCGCAGGAGGCGGACCTTCATCTCCAGCACGTACTCTCGGGCTTGCTGCTCCAGCCGCTGGTACAGCTGGTAGGGGTCTCTCTCGCAAAGCCTGCACAGAGAAGGACAGTCACCACTCACCCGGGACCCCGCATCACCCCTCTAGCACCTTTTTATATCCATGAGCATCTTTCCTGAACCCTTTCCCCAGGAGCCCACCTGAAATGCCACCACCTTCTCACACCGGGAGAGATACATTCGTCCAAGGCAACAGAGGGAGACAAGCAGAAAGTGTCTGGAACTTTCCCACGTCATCCATAACAGCCAGAAAAAAATACATTTATTGAGACCTTACTCTGTGTCAGCACTAACTCATTTACCACTTGGTGGGCTGACTCTCACCTGCACTAACTCAGTCACCACCTGGTGGGCTGACTCTCATCTGCACTAACTCAGTCACCACCTGGTGGGCTGACTCACACCTGCACTAACTCAGTCACCACCTGGTGGGCTGACTCTCACCTGCACTAACTCAGTCACCACCTGGTGGGCTGACTCTCACCTGCACTAACTCAGTCACCACCTGGTGGGCTGACTGACACCTGCACTAACTCATTTACCCACCTGGTGGGCTGACTCACACCTGCACTAACTCAGTCACCACCTGATGGGCTGACTGACACCTGCACTAACTCAGTCACCTACCCACGTGGGCTCTCACATTACTGAACACTGAAGCCCACACAGACGGGGAAGGTGCTGAAGCCTACGGAGCCAGCAGGTGGCAGAGCAGACACAGCAGTGCGGAGGCGGCTGCCGGAGATGGGCCTTCTCCACCCTGGACCACTGAAGTGAAAACATAGGCGGCTGAAGACCAGTAATATGTTTGAATGCTGGTATGTTCACAGGTGAACAGAGTGACCCTAATGAGGTAATCTCAGGGTGGGGGGCGGCCACGGACTGCTTCTCCTTCCTGCCAGGAACGCCGTGCACAACCCAAAGGGGCTGGCGTTATTTTCAAAATCAGGGGAAACGTACAGACAGCATATCTCATTTAAATCATCCCACCAGGAAACCAATAAAAGCATAAAATAAAACTTGTAAGCTGAAGAGCAAGAAAAAATTAATGCATCCCCCGGCCCAGCCACAGTAAGTTAACACTGTCATGCACTGCTTTTCTGACTTGCTCTGCAGTATTTGGCGTCACTTTTCATCGTGTGCCTCTGAGGAGCCAGCAGATGGAAACCTAGGACACGGCAGCAGCAACCCCACATCCAGCTACACCCGGTCAGTGGAGTGGCCGCTGTGTTAGACACGAGCTGTACATACACGGCGCCTCACAGCTCCTGCACTTTATAGAGTGAATCCTTCCACCGCTGGGCACATTTGGTCAAAAGAGAAAAAGGTGAGTTATCGCCTACTCCACTTTATTTTTTTAAATATGTTTTTATTGATTTTTTTTAGAGAAAGAAGAAGGGAGAAGGAGAGAGAAACATTGATGTGAGAGAGAAACACTGATCGGTTGCCTCCCATACTCGCCCCAACAGGGGATCAACCAGGCGACCTAGGTATGTGCCCTGACCGGGAACCAAACCAGCGACCTTTTAGTGCACAGGACAATGTTCAACCAACTGAACCACACTGGCCAGGGCACCTATTCCACTTTATCCCACTTTAAAATGGCCACACCATCTAGGCTGTAAAAGACAAAGGCCACGTAAAATCCTGCAATGGAACATGTGACACCTTATACAAAATGTGGCTAGAACGCAGTAAAAACCACTGTGGATTAGTACACTCTGCAGAGATAAACTGATTTTTTAGCAGAATAATCCAGCACAGCGGTCGCCAACCAGAGGTCTGTGGACCATGGTAGTCCGTGAGGTCCGAAAGGTTGGCGACCACTGCTCTAGCAACCTGTCCGCTGAAACAGAATGTTTTTCATCTGCTAAAGAAAACCCACACAAGATTCGAGTGACACAGGGACAATCAAACGTACAGGTAGACTGGACACCTCCTTCTTAGCTATACATTTAATGAGCATGGCAAAATTAGTCACAAATTTCATCTTCTTTCCTTGCCATTGTTGATCTTATGAATGTAATGAGATGACCGTCGTACTTTGCAAATAGATCTTCTTAAAGTTATACACCGAGAGAAAGGAGGGTGCTGGAGATGTTGTCATCCACACGTACTTGCACTGCACTGCCCCGTGTGGTGGAGGCCATTCCGCCGTGCACACGCACACATGCAATGTGGTTGGTGGGCAGCAATTTAAGAAAAGAAAGGTGAGTGTCACGGGTGATGTGAGGAGGCCCCAAGACTTTAGATAGGGAGCCTCTTTGAGAAGCTGCCTGAAGACTAATGTGAATGACAGAAGGAGAAAAAAAAGAGAGAAACCCTGAAAAGGGAAGAACATGCCAGAGAGAGAAGAGCAAATGCAAGGCCCCAGGGCAGGAATGAAGGGTGTGGGACAGGCGAGGAGGCAGGAGGTGGCAGCAGAGCAGATCCCGCAGGATGCGAGGGCGGGAGAGGAGAGGGTCACCCCCGCCAGCGAGACAAGCCCTGGAAATGGGCCTCACAGACATCCCTCCTGACTCATCGGGATTCAAACACAAAGTGCTCTTGGACACGAAGACTAAGAATAACACAGTACATACAGCCGCATGGGGACGTGGACTTACCCAAGCCTAACAGTGGGTTTCACTATTAGATAACGTGCTTCCCAAACCTCAGCCACCCACAGGCCACGGTCCCATCTCTGCCAGACGTCCCTCCGCTACACTAGCTGCTGCATATTTTCTCTCAATTGCCTTTGATCTCACTTTAGGCTCTTCATAAGCCGGAAGTCACGGTTCTCATGTGCAGGTTGCCGAGATCTTCCTACCGCTCACTGGGAAACCTAACTGCAAAAACGGTACCTGGCCCCCCTGGAACCAGCTCAGCAACAGCGGGGTTCACAGGTCAAACCCCGAACACACCGGCGGAATCCATCCACCAGTCAGCACAGCCCACGGCCAACCACTACTCCCGTGTCCGGGATCAACTAAGGCACAGCAAGCAAGAGTTTATAAAACCCCCGAAGGTGCCGCATTCAAAACGTGAGAAAAAGAAACCAATATGAGAACCAATCCATGAAATGTATAACTCAAATTTATCACTTTTATTTGGAACATTTCAAAAAAGAGAGAAAAGATGCTAAGACTATAAGGAAAAATAAAAGTTAGGTCCACCTCAAATTCTGCATTGTCATGAGCATGGGGGTCTGAAGAGCAGACGCCACGTGTAAGCCACTGCCGTCTGAGACACCCACGGGCAGGCCTGGCCACAGCGCTGGCCACTCACGCGCAGTGCCTGCTCCCCGGCTGCCGTGCTGCACGGAGCCTGCGTGGACGGGACAGCTGCCCAATGTCTTCCTCAGGCTAGGCCAGTGCTCAGCAGCACCCAGCACAGGAAGTACTTAGTGTCAATCTCAACACGAGAAGTGGCGGAAGGGTGACTCCACTCCCACTATGTGGGCAGTAAGGGTTTCAGCAAACCAGAGCTTGTAACCTGACACAGAGGGCTCCCTCCTGCCAGCTGTCTGCTGAGTCCCCGCAGTGCACCCAGCCCCTGAGAGCACAGCTCCCTGGGCACCGGCGAGGAAGGACAAGACATAGGGGACACGTGTACCTATCCACGAGCTCCTTCACCCCCTCCTTATCGGGCACCAGGGACTGGTCTTGGTCGTCTGCCAACGGGGTCCCCGCCTGGCGGTAAATGCAGCGGACCATGTAGCGCACTTCAGACCAGTAGTTCTGCAGCTGCTGCGGCTCCCGGTCCGTCTCTGCCGAGATCTCTCTGTGAGGCAGCACAAGGCAGGGGGTCAGGGTCAGTCAGCACCACCCTCGCCATCCCCGACTCCATCACGGCCCTCCCGTCCACACCCACTTCCTTCCCCACTCCATCAGGCTCTGCTGTCGCTGCAGCAGGCTGGCACAGCCCCTGGGGTGCCCTTGGTCAGCCAGCCCCCGAGACCTCGTCTCTGGGAGACGTCGGCCCCCTCCCACAACAGGGATGGGGAATGCTGACCAGCCCCGCTCCCAGACCTCCACTGCCCGGGCCCATGAGGCAGCTCTCACCCCCACCATGGCCCAGCCCCAGTCCACTCCACTGACCCTGGGTTCCGATGACTGAGTCCTGGCTCCTGTCCCTCCTGAGGACTCGCTCCCTCCGGTCAGTCCTCAGGGGGGAAGGAGGGAGGAGCTTCACTCGCCCGGTCTCCCTCACCACCGCCCGGCCACTGGCTCCCTCTCAGGAGGGTGTGGCCTTTAGGAAGAAGCCGGTCCTGCCCAGCCCCAGCACCCACTCGGTGGCCCCCCACTCTCCTGCACGCCCACCGTACCTGCGCTCGCTGCAGGCCTCACAAGCACAAGACGTGTCGGAGGGCAGTGGCTGGGCGCCCAGAGCCAGCCTCCCGCCGCCTGCCTCCGCCGGGGACCCGCCCAGAGGGCCGTGGAGAAGGAAGTCCTGGCCCTGCTTGAAAGAGAGAACAGCACAGACTCATGTTTAAATGCTCATGCAAATTTCAAAAACATGCCTTTTAGAAAACACACAAAACCGAGACACTGGAACTTTCTGAACGGATGTTACACAGGACTTTTTCTCTCTGGCACCAAGGGCAGAGTCACATGGAGAAAACGCATGGTTCCTCCTCTTGTCACCCCTCAAGTCTGCCTGTCCCCGAGGGCTGGCGTCACTCCTCAGGCGGGTGGGAGGCACCCCGTGAAGCGGCGCTCCTGTTCTGCCCACCTGGCTGCAGCGCTCAGAACCACACGCGGGACCAGGGCCACCTCCTTCCTGGGCTCCTGAGCCACAGCCAGAGTGACTCCAAAGTGAGCCGGCATGGAGCTCCCGCGTGGAACCATCCACGCTGGGAACAAATGACCTTCCTGACCACGGGCTTCCAGGTTCCAATGCAGACGCTGCTCTAACCTCGCTGCACTCACCCCCTTTGCCTGGAGCGCGGACCCACTCAATCCTGAAGACAATTCTCTCTACCTGTCATGCCTCAGCGAAAAGATCAACACTTACTCAGGGAGCAGGCTGAGCCAGCCATCAACTACCTCTTCAACCCACCCTCCCAGCCCTGCTCTGTGAAGGGCGGGCCCTGCACACTGCTCCTTGGCCAGTGGCACCATGTCCAGCCTTGTCAGCAGAGGGTGCTGGAGGGGCACTGGGGGGCAGGTCTCCCCCTGGTTCCCTGCCTTTTCTCAGCTTGCTCCTGCTACCCAGGGGTGTGAGGGGGACCCCAGCGAGCCCACCAGCCGGGCCTGCAGTTCCTCAGCAGCCATTCTGCTGCCCGGGACCCTAACCACACCTTCTCCCCTCCCCATGCTTGAGTGGCTGCTCCCTGAATCCACCAAGACCCTTCTAAGTTCCTTTCACAGATCAGGGTAGTGAATTCTCTATGTAAGCGTGTCCCTGTCAAATGAGTGGTGTGGTGACCTCAATCACCTTTGCTGGCCTGCTCTCGCTGTGTTCCACACCAACAGCGCTGCCCGGCACACAGGACAGACTCGGAGCAGCAACCAAGAACCGGGACAGTAACGATTCCTGCTGACAAGGATGAGGTGAAGGCCTTATAAACAGGGCACAAGATGACGAGTAAGTCCTTAAGTGTGGACTCAGCTGATACAGATTTTAACTTCAGTTACTGCATTTGGTCCAAGGCCAATGCAGCTTAAAAGAATACAACAAAACCTGCCACTCAACGATGTAAAATGCACAAGGTCCAGCATCCAATAACAAAACCAAGAAGCAGGAAAATATGACACCTAACCAGGAGGGAAACCAATCAACAGAAACAGACCCCAAAATAACTGATGTGATGCTACCAAGAGACAAGGATCTGAAACTGGAGATTACAGATAAACTCCGTGTGTTCAAGAAAGTAGAGGGGAAGCATAAACACAGGGAGAGGAAGTGAAGGTGTAAAACGCAAGCAAAAGAACTTCTAGAGATGAAAAATATCCTAAAAGATCAGATGACCACTCTGGGTCATTCATCTCAGTCCAGGGATGGAGCTCCTGGTTGTTGAAACAGCCGTCCAGTCAATCAACAAATATCTCCTGAGCACCTCCCATGAGTGAGACCCTGCTCAAGGTGCTGGGGACATGGCCGCGAACAAGACACATCCTGGCCTCTTGGAGCTGATGTGCTGGTGGGTGAAAGTGTATTAGTTTCCTGCTGCTGCTGTAACAAATTACCACAAAGTTAGTAGCTTAAATAGAATAACACAAGTGTGTTGTGTTACCAAAAAAAAAAAAACACCTTAAAAGAAAAAATAAATAAGATAGACTTTAAGAGGTCAAACACAGTAGAGTATCAATAAACCTGAAGATAAGTGATAGAAATAATCCAAAATGAAGCACAGCAAGAATCAAGACTAAGAAAATTAACAAAGCATTTGAAAGAGAAAATTAAGATGTCTACCTCACAGGTCAGGGTGTCCCACATAAAAAGGGGATATATGAACTAGACAAAACACCAGAAAGGATGTAGCCGATGTGAACACCACCATCAGCCAATTTGATTTAACTAATAATATTCATAGTACTATCTTTCCAACAAGAGAACACAAATTCTTTCAAATGCACATGAAACATCAACCAAGATTAGCCAATAAAACAAATGTCAACAATTTTTAATAATTAAATCACATGAATAAGTTCACAAATTATAACAGAATTGAGCTAATAATCAATAACAAAAAGAGCGTCAAAAGGTACAAACTTCTAGTTTTAAAATGAGTAAGTCCTGGGGATGTAATGTACAGCATGGAGACTACAGTTAACAGGACTGTGTTGTGTGTAAAAGTTGCTAAGAGAATAGATCTTAAAAGTTCTCATTACAAGAAAAAGTAATTGTAACTGGGTGGTGATGGATGCCAAGCAGACTTACTGTCATGATCATTCTGCAATATATACAAATATCAAGTTGTTATGTTGTACACCTGAAACTCATATAATGTTGTATATCAATTGTACTTTAAGAAAAAAGAAGATATCTGGCATGGACACGCTCCCAGGAACAAACTGGTATTAAAACTAAAATACAGAAAAACTTCCTGAATAATCAATGGAAACCTCCCAGGAGAGAACCCTGATACTGGAGGACCGAAGGTGGAGACACATAGAGACTGGTAGGAGGGGTGGAGGGGCGGAGGGGCGAAAGGGCTGGCCGGGCACCCACAGACGGCACTGAAGTCCCAGAGAGATATATCAGCTGTGCGGGGTGCCACTGAGAACTCTGGGGTCTAATCCCCAAGCTGGGCCCCCCAGCAGAGAGCACCAGAACTGAGGAGGGTACCCGCATAACATCTAGCTGTGAAAAGCAGTGGGGTGCTGTCTGCCAGGGAGTGGCAGCTGAACATTGGGGCACCCTCTTAAAGGGCCAACACACAAAATTCCCTGTGGAGCCACCCACCTGGTGCTCTGGCAGAGGGAGGGTGAGGTGGACTGGAGCTGTGAGAGCAGAACCCAGGACAGGGGACTCGGGGGACAGAGCTCAGAAGGCAGACACCCCAAGTTTCCTGGTCTGAGTCATTCCCTCACACAGAGGAGGACATCTTTCCCGCACAGACATCTACCTTGCCTGGGGGGAAGACAGTGGACACACCCTAATGGAAAACACCTTGCCCTGAGGACACTTAAGAGATTAAAAGTAACAATTAGCCTCCAGGCAGAAGCAACTGCCCCACCCTATTGAAAAAACTCTCCCCACGGGGACAATTGCCCGGGGGCAATTCAAGTAGGCATCCTATCAGTCTGTTGGCAGAGCGGTCTCTGGAGGCTTTGAGTCTATGCCTGATCCAATTAGTCAGAAACAGCCTTTAACACTGTCCTGCACTAAAGATTGAGAGGTGTAGAGGATCCACCTAATATATAGTCACAAATCCAAACAAAAAGCCAAAATGATGAGACAAAGAAACAACCCTCACATGAAAAAACTAGAGAATTCTCCAGAAGAAGAGATAAATGAAGCAAGGATAAAAAATTTATCTGAATCAGAGTTCAGAGTAATGGTGGTAAAAATGCTCAACAGCATGAAAAAAGATATAGTAACTACAAAAAAAGAACAGTCTGAGATAAAGAATGACATAACACAAATAAAGAACACATTGGAAGGAATACACAGCAGATTAGGGAAAGCTGAGGATCTACTCAGTTAATTAGAAGACAGAGTTGGAAAATATCACTCAGAGAACTAAAAAGAAAAAACAAAAAACAGGACGACAGCTTAAGGGAGCTGTGGGACAATGTGAAATATAACAATATTAGAATAGCAGATGTGCCAGAAGAGGCAGAAAGGGAGAAAGCAATAGAGAAGGTGTTTGAAGAAATAATAGCAGAAAACTTACCTAACCTGAAAAAGTCACACAAGTTCAGGAGGCACAGAGAACCCCAAACAAGAAGAACCGAAACAGACCCATGCCCACACACATCATAATTAAAATGCCAAAAATTAAAAAGACAAAGAAGAATCTTAAAGGCAGCAAGAGAAAAGAAAACTGTTACCTACAAAGGAGTTCCCATAAGGCTGCACCTGATTTCTCATCAGAAACTCTACAGCAGAGGTCCTCAAACTTTTTAAACAGGGGGCCAGTTCACTGTCCCTCAGACATTCCACACATGCACACTGCGGGCCCGGGACGAGTCGGCTGCTAAGCAGGACAGGCAACGGTGGCAAAAACACCCGGCGGGCCGGATAAATGTTTTCGGTGGGCCGCAAGTGGCCCGTGGGCCTTAGTTTGAGGACGCCTGCTCTACAGGCTAGAAGGTAATGGCATGAAGTACTCAAGGTCATGGAAAGCAAGGATCTGAGACCAAGATTACTATCTCTAGCAAGGCTATCATTCGAAATAGACGGTCAAATAAAGAGCTTCCCAGACAAAAAAAAAAAAAAAAAAAAGGCTAAAAGAGTTCATTACCACCAAGCCAGCATTACAAGAAATGCTAAAGGGATTGCTGAAGAAGAAACAGAGAGACACCTAGGCATACAGAATTAAAATGGCAATAAATAAGCACCTATCAATAATAACCCTAAATGTAAATGGATTAAATGCTCCAATCAAAAGGCATAGGGTAGCTGAATGGATACAAAAATATGACCCAACTATACACTGTTTCTAGAGACCCACCTCAAAACAAAAGACATACACAGGATGAGAATGAAAGGATGAAAAAAAAAATCTCCATGCAAATGAAAAAGAAAAAAAAGCTGAAGTAGCAATACTCATATCCGACAAAATAGACTTTAAAATGAAGGCCATCACAAGAGACAACAAAGGTCACTACATAATAATAAAGGAATCGATATAACAAGAGGATATAACCCTGGTAAACCTATATGCACCCAACATAGGAGCACCTAACTATATAAAGAAACTTCGAAAGGACTTCAATGGAGAGATTGACAACAATACAGTCATAGTAGGGGACTTTAACACCCCTCTGACTTCACTGGATAGGTCTTCCAGACAAAAACTTAATAAGGAAACAGAGACTCTAAAGGACACACTGGATCAGATGGATTTAACTGACATTTATAGAACATTTCACCCCAATGAAGCAGAATATACATTCTTCTCAGGTACACATGGATCATTCACAAAGATAGACCACATGTTAGGACATAAAACAAGTCTCTACAAGTTCAAGAAGATTGAAATCATATCAAGCCTCTTCTCAGATCACAGTGGAATGAAATTAGAAATCAACTACACTAGCCCTGGCCGGTTTGGCTCAGTGGATAGAGCGTCAGCCTGAGGACTGAAGGGTCCCAGGTTCGATTCCAGTCAAGGGCATGTACCTTGGTTGCGGGCACATCCCCAGTGGGGGGTGTGCAGGAGGCAGCTGAATTGATGTTTCTATCTCATCGATGTTTCTAACTCTCTATCCCTCTCCCTTCCTCTCTGTAAAAAATCAATAAAATATATTTAAAAAAGAAAAAGAAAAAGAAATCAACTACACTAAAAACACCCCAAATCATTCAAACACATGGAGGCTAAATAGCATGTTATTAAACAATAAAAGGGTTACCAACGAGATCAAGAAAGAAATGAAAAACTTCCTGGAAATAAATGAAAATGAACATACAACAACCCAAAATCACTGGGACACAGGAAAAGCAGTCCTGATAGAGAAGTTCACAGCACTACAGGCATACCTCAGAAAACAAGAAAAATTAATAATGAACTATTTAACCCTACAATTTAAAGAACTAGAAAGAGAATAACAAGAAAAGCCCAGAGTAAGTAGAAGTAAGATTAGAGTGTTAGGGGCAAAAAAGGAATATTGGGGATGGGCTATGGTTGTGGGAAACATTAATCATGCTCTGTTAACCATGACTGCCTTGTGTTGCTTAAAGAAAGGACATTCTGACCTGGCTGGGAGTTGTACACCCTCAGGACCTGGGAGTCAACCTTGGAATGCGGTCCATTCTCATGGAAAGATTAACACCCTTCTTGCCCAAACAATGGAGTCCCACTCTAGCCTCCTACTTCCCCATGCCTGAAATCCCTACTTCCCCATGCCTATATTCCAATTTCCCTGTGTAATCTTTGTCCTACCCTACATAAGCAGCTGGCTTATGGGGGGCAGCAGAGCAGATTTTTGTGGATGATCTGCTGCTCTCCCATACTGCCGGCAGTATTGGAATAAACAGTTCTTTTCCGCGTGCATACGGTTTGTCGCTTCCCGCCGACCTGATTTCTGCCATAACAAGAGCAGAAATAAATTAGAGCCTAAAAAAAATCAATGAAACCATGAGCTGGTTCTTTGTAAGGATAAACAAAATTGATAAACCATTAGCCAGACTCATCAAGAAACAAAGAGAGAGGACCCAAATAAATAAAATCAAAAACAAAAGTGGAGAAGTAACTGACACCACAGAAATACAAAGGATTGTAAGAAAATGCTATGAACAGCTTTACGCCAATAAGCTGGACAATGCCAATGAAATAGACAAATTCCTAGAAAAATACAATCTCCCAAAACTAAATCAGAAAGAATCAAAAAACCTGAATAGGCCAATAACAATTGATGATATAGAAACAGTAATTAAAAAAACTCCCACCAAACAAAAGCACAGGTCCAGACGGCTTCACAGGGGAGTTTTACCAAACATTCAAAGAAGAACTAACACCTATCCTCCTCAAACTATTCCAGAAAATCCTAGAGGAAGGAACACTTCCAAACTCTTTTTATGAGGCCAGCATAATCCTACTTCCAAAACCAGATAAAGACACTACAAAGAAAGAGAATTACAGGCCAATATCCCTGATGAACATAGATGCTAAAATCCTCAAAAAATATTAGCAAATCGCATCCAGCAATATATTAAAAAGATATACACCATGATCAAGTGGGATTTACTCCAGGGATGCAGGGCTGGTACAGTATTTGCAAATCAATAAATGTGATAGATCACATAAACAAATTGAAAGACAAAAATCATATGATCACATCGATAGATGCAGAAAAAGCATTTGACACAATCCAACACCCATTTTTGATAAAAATTCTCGGCAAAGTGTGAATAGAGGGAGCATATCTCAACATGATCAAGGCCATATATGACAAACCTACAGCCAACATCATACTCCATGGGCAAAAACTAAAACCATTTCCCCTAAGAACAGGAACAGACAGGGATGCCTATTTTCACCACTCCTGTTTGACATAGTACTGGAAGTGCTAGCCATAGAGATCAGACAAGAAGAAGAAATAAAAGGCATCCAAATTGGAAAAGAAGTAAAACTCATTATTCACAGATGACATGATATTGTACATAGAAAACCCCAAAGACTCCATCAAAAAAACTACTAGACTTAAGAAATGAATTTGGCGATGTAGCAGGATACAAAATTAACACCCAGAAATCTATGGCTTTTTATACACCAATAATGAACTCACAGAAAGAGAAACTAAAAAAACAATCCTATTTACCATTGCACCAAAAAAATTAAGATACCTAGGAATAAACTTAACTAAGGAGGTAAACGACCTATACTTGGAAAACTACAGGACGTTGAAAAAGGAGATAGAGGAAGACATAAACAGATGAAAGGATATACCGTGTTCATGGATGGGTAGAATCAACATCATTAAAATGTCCATACTGAGGGAACCAAGATGGCGGCATAAGGTATAGACCTGTGCGTGCTGCCTCCCACAACAACATTGAAACTACCAACTATAAGACAAACAGCTATCATTCAGATCCATGGGAAAGCTGGCCCAGTGGAAGTTCTACAACTGGAAGGAAAGAAAGAAGAGCATTGAGACTGAGTAGGAGGTGCAGAGGCGCCAAGAACAGAGGTACGGAGTCGTGCGCCAGGCGGGCTGCAACTGGATGGGCGGTTTTTTTCAATCGGAAGGGGATACAAGCTCTCGAATCCACTGAGCTTGTTTGGGGTGGGATTCTGAGGTCCCAGACCCCTACGGGAAGAGGCGGGACTGCCTTGCAGCGGGTCGGAGAGCAAGGGTGGCTTTCTCACGGAGCTGCTCGCCGGCACTTGGGGATGCAGAGACGCGGAGTGGCGGAGAAGCGAGGAGTCTCGGAGACGCCATTGCTGTTTGCTCTGCCCTAGTGATTCTCTGAGACCCCGCCCTACTCAATTTACATCCCCACCCAAGCTGTGCCAGTGGCACAAAAGGAACCACCTGCGCTTTTGCAGCCTAACCCAACAAACTGCAGATTTCAACTCCTCGCATCCATAAGGGACACACTCAAGAAGCAGAATCAGGTTTGGAGGAAGCCGGAGCCGGACCCGGCTGGGCCAGCAACATGGAACCGCTGTACCAGCAAACGCACAAGCAGGTCCACCAGATCCAGTCTCACATGGGACGCCGGGAGACGGCAGACAAGCAGTCGGTGCACTTAGTAGAAAACGAAATCCAAGCAAGCATACCAGATACTCAGCCAGCTAGAACGCCTGGAGATTTTGTCCAGCAAGGAGCCTCCCAACAAAAGACAGAATGCCAAACTTCATGTTGACCAGTTAAAGTATGATGTCCAGCACCTGCAGACTGCTCTCAGAAACTTACAGCATTGGCGATACGCAAGGGAGCAGCAGGAGAGACAGCGAGAGGAGCTTCTGTCTCGCACCTTCACCCCCAACATGGAATGTGGCGCCCCCTGAGAGGCTGCGTGAGGCTGTGACGGCCCCTGTGAGGTTGCGACGGCCCCTGTGAGGCTGCGTGAGGCTGCAACGGCCCCTGCGAGGCTGCGACAGCCCCTGGGAAGCCGGCGGAACTACGCAAGCCACCCAGACGGCTTCGTCGATGGCCCACGAACCAGCACGCGGCCCCACGCACAACTATCACCAGAAGGGCGAGAGGGGTGACAGCAGCTGTAGTGTTGTATTCTCCTCACTTTTGGTAGCGAAATCCTCATTTTAAACATAAGAGGACACATTATTTTAAAAAGCCGTTACGTGGCTCCGTACCCTTTCTGAGTAGAGCGTGAACAAGTCGTGAGAGACCTTTCCGAACACAGGGACACCTTGCGGATGGAAATAGCTACATTTCCCATGTGTATGACCTTTGACCCGGCGACAAAAAGCGTACACCTATGGATGAGGACAGTGGGGGGGGGGGGATAAGGGCAGGGGAGGGTGGGAACTGGGTGGAGGGGAGCTATGGGGGGGAAAAAAGGGGAACAACTGTAATAATCTGAACAATAAAGATTTATTTAAAAAAAAAGAAAAAGAAAAAAAAAATGTCCATACTACCTAAAACAATCTATAGATTCAATGCAATCCCCATTAAGATGCCAACGGAATATTTCACAGACCTAGAACAAACTCTGCAAAAATTCATATGGAATAAAAAAAGACCCTGCAGCAATCCTGAGAGAGAAGAACAAAGTTGGAGGGATCACAATACCAGGTATCAAGCTATATTACAAAACCACGGTTCTCAAAACTGCCTGGTACGGGCACAAGAACAGACATATAGACCAATGGAACAGAACAGAGAACCCAGAAATCGACCCAAGCCATTATGCTCAATTAATATTTGACAAAGGAGGTAAGAGCATACAATGGAGTCAAGATAATCTCTTCAATAAATGGTGTTGGGAAAATTGGACAGATACATGCAAAAAAATGAAACTAGACCACCAACTTACACCATACACAAAAATAAACTCAAAATGGATAAAGGACTTAAACGTAAGACAGGAAATCATAAAAATCTTAGAAGAATCCATAGGCAGCAAAATCAGACATATGTCGTAGCAATGTCTTTACTGATACAGCTCCTAAGGCAAGGGAAACTAAGGAGAAAATAAATAAATAGGACTACATCAAAATAAAAAGCTTCTGCATAGCAAAAGAAACCATCAACAACACAACAAGAGAGCACACTGCATGGGAGAACACATTTGCCAATGTTATCTCCAATAAGGGTTTAATCTCCAAAATTTACAGGGAATTCATACAACTCAACAAAAGGCAATCCAATCAAAAAATGGGCAAAGGATCTAAATAGACACTTTTTGAAAGAGGACATCCAGAAGGCCGAGAGACATGAAAACACGCTCAGAGTCACTGATCATCTGAGAGATGCAAATCAAAACGACAATGAGGTACCATCTCACACCTGTCAGGATGGCTATCATCAACAAATCAACAGACGACAAGTGCTGGAGAGGATGTGGAGAAAAGGGAACGCTCGTGCACTGCTGGGGGGAATGCAGACTGGTGCAGCCACTGTGGAGAACAGTGTGGCATTTCCTCAAAAAATTAAAAATGGGACTCCCATTTGACCCAGTGATCCCACTTCTAGGAATATATCCCAAGAGATCAGAAACACCAATCAGAAAGGATATATGTACCCCTATGCCAGTGATGGCGAACCTATGACACACGTGTCAGAGGTGACATGCGAACTCATTTTTTTGGTTGATTTTTCTTTGTTAAATGGCACTTAAATATATAAATGAATATCAGAAATATAAGTCTTTGTTTTACTATGGTTGCAAATATCAAAAAATTTCTGTATGTGACATGGCACCAGAGTTAAGTTAGGGTTTTTCAAAATGCTGACAGGCCGAGCTCAAAAGGTTCGCCATCATTGCCCTATGCTCTCAGCAGCACAATTCACCATAGCTAAGATTTGGAAACAGCCCAAGTGCCCATCAGCAGGTGAGTAGATTAAAAAACTGTGGTACATCTACACAATGGAATTCTACACTGCAGTAAAAAAAGGAATTCTTACCATTTGCAACAGCATGGATGGACCTGAAGAGCATTATGTTAAGTGAAATAAGCCAGCCAGAGAAAGATAAATATCATATGACCTCACTCATTTGTGGAATATAATAAACAACATAAACTGATGAACAAAAATAGAGCCAGAGAAAAAAAATTTTAGAATATAATAGAAGTAATCCTGTTATCTGAAGATTTTTAATATTTCCTATAACTTTTGTGATATTATACTATGTTAGTACAGTTTTGGTAATATTATTATATTTAAAATATTTTTTCTTAAAATATTAATGTTTATTGTATTTTAAATCATATTTAAAATATTTTCTTGAAATGTTTATGGCATGTAACATTATATTTAAAATATTTTTTCCTGAAATATTAATGTTCATTGCACGTAACATATTTAAAGTCGTTTTTCTTGAAATATTAATGTTTATTGCATGTAAATGGCTAATTATTTTGTATCTACAATCTGGTAATAGATTTATTTTGTATATTGAAAAAGAAATAAATGAAAAAATAAAGGGAAAAAAGAAAAAGAAAAAAGGAGATATCCGAAAAATACTCCAAAATATTTGGAAGTTAAAAACAAACAAAAAAACAATTCTAAATAATCCATGGGTCAAGGAGGTCACGGTTCAATTTCCAGTCAGGGCACATGCCTGGGTTGTAGACTTGATCCCCAGTGGGGGGCAAGCAGGAGGCAGCCAATCAATGATTCTCTCTCGCCCAGCCAGTGTGACTCAGTGATTGAGCGTTGACCTATGGTTTGATCCCCGATTCCCGGTCAGGGCACATGCCCAGGGTTGCAGGCTCAATCCCCAGTGCGGGGCGTGCAGGAGATAGCTTTTTAATGATTCTCTTTCATCACTGATGTTTCTCTCTCTCTCTTCCTCTCCCTTCCTCTCTGAAATCAATAAAAAATATATATATTTTAGAAACATCAATGATGACAGAATTTTTATCTCTCCCTCTCCCTTCCTCTATGAAATCAATAAAAATGTTTTTAAAAAGCCATGGGTCAAAGAAAAATCATAAGGGAAATTATAAAATGTTTTGAGCAGAATGAAAGACAACGTATCAAAATTTTGGGAATGCAGCTATAGTAATGCTTAGATAGAATTTTATAAAATTAAACACGTGTGTCAGAAAAGAAGGACTCAAATCACTAATGTAAACTTCTATCTTAAGAAACCAAAAGAATAACAAATTAAATGTACAGTAGAAAAACAGAAATAATAAACTTAAGAGCAAAAATTAATGGAATAGAAAATATTAAATCAATTCAACCAAAATGTGGTTTTTTTAAAGAGCAATAAAAATGATAAACCTCTAGCCAGGTTGTCAGGGGGAAAAAAAAGAGAGAGAGACAAAACTCAACCAAAATATCAGGAATGAAAGGAGTGGGGGTAGTGTGCAATCACTACAGATCCCATAAATTGAAAGAGATAAACTTTATAAAATAAACTGAACTCCTATTCAAAACCATCCCAATAAAGCAACTCTGGGTCAAGACAGCGTCACCGGGGAAGCCTACCAAACATTTAAGCAGAAATCACAGGAATGCTACACAAACTTTTCACAGGAGAAGCAGAGGAGAGAATGCTTCCTAGTTCATTCTATGAGGTAATACTCTGACACCAAAACCACACAAAGATATTGTGTGACAAGAAACCTACAGACTAAGAAACCCCGTGAACAGAGATGCCATAATCCTTAAAACGTTAGCAAATCCAATAGAGCAACCTAGAGAAAGCATAACACATACATCACAACCAACTCTGGAGTATCCCAGGAATGCAACGTGCTTTCAACATTTAAAAACCACCATAACTAATTTTAACAAAAGCACCTCTATGATCATCTCCATAGATGTAGACAAAGTTTTACAAAATTAAATATCCATTCCTGATAAGACTCAGCAAACTAAAATCAGAAGTATACTTCTTCAACCTGATCTGCAAAAACCTACCACTAACATCACACTTAACAGTAAACGACTAAGTGCTTTCCCCCTAAGACTGGGAACAGGCAAGACTGTCTGCTCACACCACTCCTATTCAGCTTCATACTAGAGGTCCTAACCAATGTAACAAGGCAAGAAAAAGCAAAAGTCATACAGATTGGAAAGGAAGAAACACGTTACTTATAGATGACATGACCATCTACGGAGACAATCCTAAGGACTCTACCAAAAGACCACTAGAATAAATGGCATTTCATAGGCTATAAATTCAATATACAAAAAAGCAGTTGCATTTCTATATACTAGCAATAAACAATTGGGTATTTAAAAATGCTAGAAGCATAATTTAAAATAGCAAGAAAAATATGAAATACTTTGGAAAGTTTTCAATACACTATATGCAAAGCCTCCAGTTTGAAGACTACAAAACTATTCTAAGAATAAACTTGAAAGACCTAAATTAATGAAGATTCATACCACATTCATGGGTTGGAAGACTCAATATTAAGATGTCAATTTTCCCCAAACTGATCTATAACTCAACACAGTGCCAGTTAAAATCTCAGCAGGTATTTCTGTAGAAACTAGCAAGACGATACTAAACTTTTTATGGAAATGCAAAGGACCTAGAATAGACAAACACTTAAAAAAAAATAACAAAGCTGGGGACCACTACTACCTAATTTCATAACTTAGCTTCTCGAATCAAGACAATATGGTACTGGTAAAAGGACCGTATCTATGCAAAGTGGAACACAGAGTCCAGAAGCAGACCCTCTCATATGGCATCAATTGATTTTTTTAATAAAAATGCCAAGGTAATTCAACGAGGAAAAACAGTATTTTCAACAAACAGTTCTGGAACAACTGGGCATCCACATACAAAAAGGATGAACTGCAACTCTTTACAAAGACACAAAAGTTCACTCAAAATGGGTCACAGATCAAATGTATAAGCTCAAACCATAAAACATCTAGAAAAACCACAGACCAAAAGTTCTTTAAACCTGAGGCAGCCAAGACTTCTCCCATAGAACACAAAAGCCCAAACCATTTCAAAGTTGATAACTTGGACTTGACCAAAATGTAAAACTTTTGCTCTACATAAAAGAGTGTTATATAATGCAAAGGCAAGCCACACACTGGGAGAAAATATTTGAGAAACGTATCGAATAAAAGGCTTGTATTCAGAATATATAAAGATCTCTCACAACTCAATAAGATAAACAAACCAATTAAAACCAGGTAAAAGATGTGAATAGACACTTCATCGAGATACAGGTGGGAAATAAGCAATAAAAAGATGCTCAACAAGCCATTAAGAAAATGCAAACTAAAGCTCTCTGGGCTAACACTGAGCCACTGGCATGGCTATCATTAAGGACTGTCAACACCCAGCCTAGGCGAGGATGGAGGCCAACGGAGACTCGCACACGTGGCTGGGAAACCGCACCAGCACTCTGAAACACAGCATGATGGTTCCTTGTGACATTAGACATGCACTTAGCCTATGACCTTGAATCCACTCCTAGGTCTTTATCTAAGAGAAATGAACTATGTCGACACAAAGACATGTACTGAGATGTTGTTAGGAGCTTTATTCAACAGCCCAAACCAGCAAACACAAATGTCCCTCTACTGCTGGTGGAGAAACAAATGGTGGTTCATCCATACAATGGAATGCTATCTGGTATAAATATAAAAGCCCAGAAACCATTACGGCGGAACGACCAGAACAACCGGTCGCTGTGACACGCACTGACCACCAGGGGGTAGATGCTCAACGCAGGAGCTGCCCCCTGGTGGTCAGTGTGCTCCCACAGTGGGAGTGCCGCTCAGCCAGAAGTTGGGCTCAGGGCTGGCGAGCGCAGCGGTGGCGGGAACCTCTCCATTTCCCACCCAACCAAACTTCTTGCTATTTAAACATCTACTAAAGTCACATGCGCTATAACTTGTGCTTTTAAGTCCTTGTGTAAGTAGAAAAATTCAAGTTGGTCTACAACTTACACACACACACAAAAAAAAACCCCTGAAAATTATTAAAATTCAAGTACACATTGTTTTAAAGAAAAAGATGAATGATTAGCTGAAACTAAACTGCTGAATTCAACACAGGCCTGGTACTGGCTACTAAGTAGCAGGTTCTCTGAGGCAGGCCGCGGCCGGAGGTCTGTGGGAAGCACCCCAAGCAGCCCTCCCTTCGCCTGTCTCAATTCTCCTGCCCAAGCAGCCCAGGCCTGCGATGGCTCTTGCTCGGCCTCAGCACAGCATCGAAGTGTGGAGACAACCCCCGGTCCTTCCTCACAGCCGTGACCTGACAAGTCCTACCCAGGCCCCAGGTCACGTAAGTCAGGGCCAAAGCTCTCCACTCTCAACACACCTTCCCCCATTATCAGGATACGAAGTGTTTCAACCGTCTTCAAAGACCATGAAAATCCATCCACAGCCCCCCAGGTGTGAACTTGACTGTGCAGGATGCGCACTGTGCACGTTCTGGAGTGCTGAAGCATGGCCTTCGCATAGTCATCAAAGGTAGCTTTGGATCTCCACATGGCAATGCATTAAACTTGACCTTAACTCCACACCATATAAATTTTTTTTATTATCTAAAGTTTTACATTTGTCAACCATATAAAATTTTAATTTCGATCCCAGGTGGGTTGTAGGTCTATGCCGGTGATGGCGAACCTATGACACGCGTGTCAGAGGTGACACACGAACTCATTTTTTTGGTTGATTTTTCTTTGTTAAATGGCATTTAAATATGTAAAATAAATATCAAAAATATAAGTCTTTGTTTTACTATGGTTGCAAATATCAAAAAATTTCTATATGTGACCCGGCACCAGAGTTAAGTTAGGGTTTTTCAAAATGCTGACACGCCGAGCTCAAAAGGTTCGCCATCACTGGTCTATGCAAAGCAGCCTGGCCGGAGTGGCTCAGTGGTTGAGCATTGACCCATGAACCAAGAGGTCCCTGGTTCAATTCCCCGTCAGGGCATATGCCCAAGTTTGTGGGCTCAATCCCCAGTAGAGGGTGTGCAGGAGGCAGCTAATTGATGATGTTTCTCTTTCATCAATGTTTCTATCTCTCTATCCCTCTCCCTTCCTCTCTCTGTTAAAAAAAAAAAAAATTGGAATGCAAAACAATACAAGCATAAAACTGCTGTTCAGTAGTCCCATATCATGTGTGACTATTGAGTATTTGAAAGGTGAGCAGCATTTTGAATATTCAGTATGAAAATATAGAAAAATCTCACTAATATTTTTTATATTGAGTACATGCTGAAATGAGCTTGGATATATATACTGAGGTAAAACATAATATCACCTGTTTCTTTTTAGTTTTGGTAAAGGGTTACTAAAAAATTTTCAATTACCTATGTGGCTTACATTCGTCATTCACATATTCCTTTGGACTGTGCTGACAGAAGAAAATACATACTAAAAATGCATTTGTGATTTCATATAGGAGAAAAAACACTAATAAACAGAACTAAAGAAGGCAGTAACTACTAAAAATTTTTTGAGCAATTTGGCTAGATTAAAAATGAACTAGTATTCATCCAAAGGCAGTGTACACACAGCGAAAAGGGAAGCACATCAGAAGCGGGTGATGTCTGCGGGGCATAGAGCCGACCGGGGCCTCACTAAACAGAAAGGAATGCCACGCGGCACTAAGAAGAGACAACCCCACGGAACGGTGGTTCTCACCGTGTGCTCCACGGGCCCCTGGGAGTCCCGGGCACCTTTTCAGCGGGGCCACTGGTGAGAACCGTTTCCATATTCACTCCAAGATGCCACTGGCTTTCCCACTGTGCTGACATTGGCCGTGACGGTGGGTGAAGCTGCCGGCCCCTCGGCAGGAAGCGGCTACACAGCCAGGTGCACGGTGCCGCTGCATGGCCCACCACGCGCTCAGTTTAAAAAGACCAGGTCTCCGTCGGAGTGCCCCTGGGCAGCAGGGCCATGAGTGTGTTCCAGCCCAGCCCCGCAGCCACGCCTCTGGAACCTTCCTTGTGAGGAAACGGGAAGTGCACATACAGCGTCCCCAGGGAAAGCACCTCGTGAGGAGCAGCGTCAGCCACGAGCCGCCCCTCGCATGGAAGGACGCCTGACAGACCCAACGAGATGACTCAGACGTGGCCATTAGCCAGACATTTTCTCAAAAATGAATGAAATGAGCCTGTCACTTCAAGGGGAACAGCTGCCACCATCTGTGGCCAATCATGAAACGGAGCTTTCAAGCAAGAATGAGAAACCTGGCAAGCCCGTGGCCATCACCGCGGGCAGAAGCTGCTCCGAGCGTACGTTTCTGATGGGATGGTGGTGATAACAGACGTGATTGTCAGTACTGGACAAGGAGGGGTGCTGCATCAGCTCGATCCCTAACTCGGTCAGCCACTGCTCTCACAAATGGTGTTCCAAGATCACATACGGGCAAGAGACTCATCCAGAGAGCATGGACTTGACTTTAACAGCAGAGGAAAATCATAGAGGTTGCTTGACTCTACACTGTAACTAACCATTAAAACACAGTTTGCTTAAGAAGAAAATGCAGTTATCTAAAAACAGTTATTAAAATATTCTCTTCATATACTTCAATCAAAACAACCTATCACAACAGATTGAGAATCTAGCATCTTCTATTATACAAACATTTAAAAGATTCTCACAACAATGCTACTCTACTCACTAAATTATTATTTTTAAAAAATAATTTTTTATTGATTTCAGAGAGAGAGAGGAAGGGAGAGAGAGAAACTTTGATGAAGAGAGAAACATGGATTGGCTGCCTCCTGCATGCCCTCCACTCGGGATCAAAGCCACCAGCTGGGCATGTGCCCTGACTGGGAATCGAACCTGCAACCTGTAGGTGCATGGGATGACAACCAACTGAGCCACACCGACCAGAGCCCTCACGACATTATTTTTGTTTCAGAAAATAGTTTTCATTGAAAAATATGCTACTGCTCTTAACTTGCAAGTCAGTTCACGCTCTAAATCCCGTGACTCCTTCTCCACGTGTATCCACAACAATGGGCGAGCGTGTGCTCCAGGTACAACACTCAACAGCAAAACCTGGAAACCACGCCAATGCAGCGCATCGAAAGGTGACAACAAAGAAGAAGCGACATTTGTGAATCTCTAACAAAACACATGAGACACAAAATAATGCTGCTGCACTGATATCTGTATCAAGTTCAAAACAGCAGGAACACCAAGGAATGTGTGGGATGGAGGGCAGGCGTCTGGCTAACCCAGCGCAGGAGAGAGCGGGCTCTGTGAGAAGACGGAGGCCGGCCAGGGGCAGAGAGGGGATGTGGCTGAGGGCAGTGCTGGGCTCGGGACCTGTGTTGTAGAGAACGAAACCCACACGCCCGCAATCCTTCAGTGACAAGGGTCAATTTCACTATTAACAAGGAGGACAAAAGAGACCAAGCTAAGCCCGCCTCTCTGCGGACATACAGGCCCCACCCAGGGACTGAAAAGGAGGAGAAGTGAGGAGAGGGAAGGAGTTCACATAGGACGCAGCAAGTAGCCCGTTAGGACAAAGGGGCCTCAGATGGTTTCAGTGCAAGAAAAAGAACAATGCGTCCCTAGCCGGCTTGGCTCAGTGAGTAAACCTTCGGCCTGTGGACTGAAGGGTCCCAGGTTCGAATCCGTCACATGCTCAGGTTGCAAGCTCGATCCCCAGTAGGGGGCATGCAGGAGGCAGCCGATCCATGATTCTCTCTCATCATTGATGTTTCTATCTCTTTCTCCCTCTCCCTTCCTCTCTGAAATCAATAAAAATATATTTTTTAAAAATAAATTAAAAAATATTTTTAAAAAGAGGAAAAGGAACAACGTGTGAAGATTTAATCATTTTAACCTATAGTCACCCAGCACAGCCTTGAAACATGTCAATCAAGATGGAAATATTTATAAGAAAGACAAATGTACATGCATGGTAGGAGACTTGAACGGATATTACTCTGAAATTGAGAGAGTTAAGCACACAGAGAACCAATCAGAATACAAAAGGCTTATGAGCATAATTAACAAGGGAAGATGTGGAGTTCTCCATCTCAACCCTGAGGAGACATTTTCAAGCTCTCACGGACATTCATGAAAACTTAACCACAGGTCAGTGAAACTGACCACAGACCATGACCTCTAATTCTAACAGCAGTAAAGTAAAAGTCGGTATGATTAAAGGTAATCCTAGAGAGATATGTTTGGATATTTATGAATAGTAGATAATTCATAGTTCAAAACAGAAATACTGAAAATTGGATAATGCTTAAAATTGAGCCAATACAACTAACATTTCGAAATCTAGAGCATCCATTAGAGGTTTCCAGCACATACCAGAGAGGAACAGAAACTGGTGGGTAAGAAAGAACTCAACTGAGGAAGGCAGGGGAGTAGCCACAGAAAGAAAGGAGAAGCCACTGCAGCTGTGGACCGACTGGGATGAAGGCCCGCTGACTCCTGCAGGCCTCCTGGCATCGGCACGGGGACGGGCGCTCTCACTCCTTCTCCCACGCAGCAGGCTGAGCAGGGCTCAGGCTCCCACAGGTGCAGATGGCACCCAAGCTCAGGCTCCAAGACACTTGTCAGCAGCCCTCAGAAGCTGGAGCGCAGCCCCTACCTCTCGAGGCACACGCACCCCTCTCCCAGAACAAGACACTGGGAGAGCCCCATGTCTCACTTACTGACAGTGTCCGCCGCTACCTCCTTCGTGCAGAGCAAATGGAACCTCTCCAGAGGAACAGACAAGGATGCGGTGGCAGTGGATGCCTTTGGGAGGATGAGGAGGATGGCGAGGAGACGGTGAGAGGGACAGTGATTGCTGTGCTCACGGGTCCCTTCCAACGTTTACTGTGTGTCCCACAGCATTCACTAATCAAATACGTATCACACACACATCAAGCTGCAGTAACTCATGAAACAAAGTGAGAGCTATTTTAAAAATTAAAAAGCTCTTCCCTAAAAAGACAAAACTGACAGATTTCTAGCCAAGACTGGTTAAAAAAAAAGGGGGGGGGGCAGAAATATGAGGAATTCCAAGAGCTGCATCTACAAATATGGTCAGAATTAAAGAGACTGTCTGCACACAAGTGCATACCGGTGACTGATAATTTCTAAGAATATAATTTACCAAAACTAACCTGAGAAGAAATGGAAATTTAAAACATTAAGTCAGAAGTTTTACATTTACAGAGACATGCATGGATTGAAGGGAGTGAAAGGAGATGGTGACAGCGGGAAGGGAGGGCTGGGCAAAGGCGGTTATTTAACAAGTGGACAATGCTAGAGCATCTGCACTCTCCTGGGCAGGACCCAGGACAGAAGAAAAGATCTGTGACATGGAAGAGGAAAAGAATAGCCGGCGGCATGGTCAGTGTTGAGCATCGACCCATGCACCAAGAGGTCATTGATTCGATTCCCGGTCAGGGCACATGCCTGGGTTGCGGGCTTGATTCCCCGGAAGGGATATGCAGGAGGCAGCCGATCAATGATTCTCTCTCATCATTGATGTTTCTCTCGTTCCCTTTCCCTTCTCTCTCTGAAATCAATAAACATATGTTTAATTTAAAATAAAAACAATAAAGAGGAAAAGAATAGCCAAGCATAAAGCACTGGGGGGATGGAAAGGGATAGGGACCTGGAAGCCCCAGGGAAAAGGCCTCCCCAGCCATGAGGGTAAGAGGTGAGAAGGGCCTTGGCCCTGCAGTGGGGAGCTCAACAGCTGAGCTGAGCAGGGCAGAGATGGGTTGGGGAGTTGGGAAGAGAGAAGGAAGGTTCCCACCTCTTGGGGTGTGGTGACGTAGCCAGAGCAAAGTCCAAATCCACAAGCAACCCCACGTCCATCAACAGTGAATGAGAAAACAAATGGTGTGCAGCTGGACAATGTGTGCAGCAGTACACACAACCATGCCGAGTTACAGGAGACTGTGACCTCGGGAAAAGACAGACGGTGGGGACGGGATCAGGGCGATGGTTGCAAGGGCTGGGGGGCGAGGGGAGGTGCTGCCGATGACAGTGAACAAGGGAGCTTGGGTGGAGGTGGTGGCTACACAACTGCATAGGTTTGTCAAACTCACTGAACTACATTCACTTTAAAAGGGTGAATTTTATCACATGTAAATTATATATATATTTTTAAAGGCCAGCAATTTTAACCAGCTTGAGCAAAGAGGCCAACTTTATGAAAACAACAGAAGGTCTAGGCCTACAAACACAGGCCAACGAGACACCTGGGTGATCCTGGGGTCACTTTTTTGATGAGGAGAAAAGCCTCATTAGATAATCCATTATCTGGGGCAAACTGGGAGTGTGGAAGCGAGACTCCCCGAATGGCAAGAGAAATCGGAGATGCTTCCACTTGCGTCCCAAACCAGAAGAGAAGCAGCAACCCTTCCCCAAAGGCACCGCAGGTGGGACAGGACTGGACACAGGAAGGAAGGGCAGCGAGCTGCAGACAGAACGCTCAGCTGCGGAAAAGCTGGCACGCCGCCGACAGCGCTCAGGAACAAGCCAGCGCCAGTGGCACTGCATGCCTTCTGCAGCAACAGGGGAGACCAAACACCTGAGGTGCACACAGAAAGGAAAGAAGAAAATGACAAAAGCAGAAAAATCTGAGGGTGAAAACTCAGCACTGCCTACCCACCTTCTTAATCTCCAATGAGGGAGCCCACGGTCTACTCCGTTCTTTGTTCACTCAGTTACGTATTCATTAACTGGAATATTCTGGGTACCTACAATATGCCAGGCTCGGCACAGTTCTTGGTAAGGGAACACGACACACACACAACTGCCCTCATGGGGTATGCTCCAGTGAAGGAATACAAAGTGAATACGGCCCTAGCCGGTTTGGCTGAGTGGATAGAGTGTCGGCCTGCGGGCCAAAGGGTCCCGGGTTCGATTCCGGTCAAGGGCATGTACCTCAGTTGCAGGCTCCTCCTCAGCCCGGGCCCTGGTCGGGGCGCCTGCAGGAGGCAACCAATTGATGTGTTATTCTCACATCATGTTTCTCTCTGTCTTTCCCTCTCTCTCCCACTCTCCCTAAAAATCAATGGGAAAATATCCTCAGGCGAAGATTAACAACAAAAAACAAAGTGAATACGCAGTATCAGAAAGAGGCGCCAGAGGGCAGAGCAGGAGAAGGGGCATGTGGGAGGCCCAAACCCATTTCTTTTTAGGTTTAGTTATGGAAGCACTACTCCAGAAAATGCCACATGATTTGGGGTGCTGCCTTCAAGGAAACCCCAAAACAGAAGTCACTGGCTCAGTGGCAGGCACAAGGAGACGGACAAGACCAGAGAGACTAAGACAACGTACACTACGCAGCAGCCACTCACTCACCAGGGACAACCCCAGAGCAGTCTTGGGTCAGACGACAGGTTACAAGGACAACTGCTCCCAAGCAGAGTCAACGGAGCAGAGAAGCCCTCGACGGTGGGGCCTCAAATGGCTGCAAAAGCCAACTCCTTCCAGAACCCAAAGAGCAGATTTGAAAGCCCTTTCAGAGGCAAGGCCCCCTAAGCCACAGTCTGCGCCAACAACAAGATTAAGGGGGTGGCCTTCCCACGCAAGCCTGGGCCTCAAGAAAGCCCCCATTTAGCTGAGACATGAAATCCAGGTAAAGGAGGAAACCAGGACTTGAGAATTGCACCTGGGAAAGAATTTCGGGCAAGTTACCAGCACATGGAATTGTCTAAATTAAAATTAAACACAAGAAAAGCCTTCCAGCTTTTCAGCAAACTGCTTTGCCAAAGAAATCCTGAGACCAGACTAAAAAGCTGATCTTTGAGCCCCGCAAACTTGCTCACCAAGTTGTGTGACAAGGGGGGCAGGTTCCCTACCACTCCTGCAGGTGTGACAGGGAAGACCCGGAGGAAAGCCCAGCAGGTGGAGAGCGGAGCAGGGACCAGAGGATGGCACAGGAAGGAGTTGTTCCCAGAAAACAGACCCGTATCAACGATCTCACTGCCCAATAAGCCCCGACCCGCTGGCTAAGGAAGTCAGGGAGCGCGGGCGCTCTGCAGGGCACTCACCGCGGGCTGGTCCAGACCTCCGTGCCTCTCCTCCTTCTCCACGGTCCGCCTGCAGTCAGGGCACACCCACAGCGGCAAGTGCAGCACGCTGTTGCCCTTGGGAGCCACGGAAAGCGCCAATTTGCTCGCAGTCTTAATCCCACTCTCTAGGAAGGAAGAGTCTTTGCGCTCGCTTCTGCACAGAAGGCAGTAGTCCCCGGCGGGGTAGGGTGGAGTTCTGTGATTCATGCCAAAGTTAAAAGGAGTCTGGAAGAGAAGAATGTTTTCTATTTTCAATACATAATCCACAAAACAAAGATCATTAAAAAATATATGTAGCTCTAAAATTACAATGTGTGTGTGCTTATGGAAAGAAACAGCAAATAGAATTTGTTGAAGAAAACTGTACCTAGAGTTCTAGGGCCTCATCATGCTTCCAATAAACAGTGATGCCACAGGAGCATCTTGGGAGGAGTTAGACACTCCCTCTGGCCCTGCACCCAGACTCTGTATTAGCTCCCATGATGCAGTGGGTCCCAGTGTTCCGACTGAGGGAGCACCAGGATGCTTCGCATCAACCACGTTCAGAGTCACCACTCCAGGTCTGTCTGTGCATTGCTCAGGCCCAGGGCGCAAGTCAGCAGGCTCCACCCACCTCCGAGGCGGCTACCGGCAATCACTCTCCACCCCTTGCAAAACCAGCCTCCCTTCCAGCTTGACAGCTACCCAATCTCGATGTCCACTTTTTCAAACAGGTCTTAAACCATAGGGTGAGGGTGGGGAGGAAGCCTCCAGGGCAGGAGGAAGAAGCAAGGTTCTCACCCTATTCTCTCCAAAAGATTACAGGAAAAGTAAAATTGCCTTTAAAACACAAACAGGCTCCCAAGTTAAAAACAGGCCTAATGTAAAGGCGGCGGGGGCAGGTGGAGGTGGGCAAGGGGGGAGATAAGGGACATCTGTAATAGTGTCAATAAAATATGTAAACAAAAAACAGGCCTAATGTCACAAGGTCAGCAAGCAGGCACCAAGATTTTAACCCCAATCAACGTGAGCCCAAGATGAACCATCTGCACCTTAGAGGAAACATCTGTAAACCCTGAAGAGGTTCGAGAGAGCACACCTGGGCAACAGGTGAGCAGGGAAGCCAGGTATGGCCTTCCAGAGGCAGGCAACCTCTGCCACAGCACATGCAGGATGGAGGCGACGGAAACCTGCCCCCCTCCCCCACCGCAGGCCCCTGGCCCTCTGGAATGCCCCTGCCACAGGATGAATCAGGAGGGAGTCGGCCCAGGGCTCGGCGGCTGGAACTTTGGGCTATTTCACATCCCCAGTTTCCCCACAGGCCCCCTCCAATGCCCACCCAGCCCACCAGGCCTCTGTCGGCCCCCGGCTCCTCCCTGTCCTCCAGCACTGAGGCTCACACACGCCCTTGTTAACTGGACCACAGGTGCACCCAGCTCCACTCCAAAGCCCAGAGAGGCCTGACGGGATCAGGTGCTTAAACAGGGGCTGAGAGATTAAATGAACAAACGACAGCAGCACTTGACCAAAGAGGAACTTGCACGGGGATTCTTACCTTTTATAAACCAGTGGTCAAACTGCTTACGCCTGTCACATCCACAGGGTTGCAAGGACTGACCCAAACCCAGCTAAGCAGCCATGTGAATGTCTGGGGTGTGAGGGGAGAGAACTGAGCACTATCTCTCAGTGGTATTCTAGAAGGCTCCAGACTGCTCCTCAAACCATGGAACATCATGGGAGTCACTGTTGTTCTCTGTCCCAACAGATCTGAGAAGTCTAAATTATGACAACTTCCCACACCATTCTGACTTAACCCTATGTAACCCAAAAGCCATTTCTTGTCCCTAGTCCTGGAGAACAGCCCACCACCAACAGAACTGCCACAGCCTTCATACCTTTCTAGGCCATCTTTTACCCACAAAGGAGATGCTGGGTTCCAAGGTTACAAAGGCCCCCAAGCCAGAAATCAAAAGAGCCAGCACTGACTTGAGAGCATCCAGTTCAGCAACCATGCATCTGTCTGTCCACCCAGTGTTTCCTGGGAGCCCACCATGTGCCAAGGCACTGGTCCAGGCACTGGGAACAAGTGGTGAATAAAATAAAGATCCCGGTCCTGAGAGTTAATGTTCTTGTCAAAGACAAATAAAGAAGACAGGTAAGTAAAGACTCATTAGGAGAACCACGATGACAGTGTAGGTAAATGCCGGTACTCGCCGCCTCCCACAACCACATCAAAATTATCACTAAAATACAGAACAATCCTCATTCAGAACCGCCTGAAAGCTGGCTGAATGGAAGTCCTACAACTAGAGAAGGAAAGAAGAAAGCACATGGAGACTGGTAGGAGGGATGGAGGTGAGGGACGGGCTGGTCCAACACCCACGTGTGGCGCTTCTTTAATCAGGAGGGAGATCTCTGTTGCAGAGGCTTCCTATGAGGAGCAAGGGGTGCTAGCCCCACACCAGACTCCCAGTCCAGGGTTCCAGAGCTAGGAAGAGAAGTCCCCATAACTTCAGGCTGTAAAAACCAGTGAGGATTGTGACTGAGTGGCACAGAGGCTGCTGGAGACCCAGGCAATTCCTCTAAAGGGACCAGCACATAAACTTATTTGGACTCGCTTCCACGGGGGCAGTGGCTTTAGGGGATCCAGGGACCTATGGGGAGGAACTGGATGGTGTGGCATCAGGGCAGGAACTCAGGGGTGGCTTTCTCCCAGTCAAGGATGCTCGAAGAGGTCATTGTTCCTATGCTGACACACACACACACCCGTCACAGAGCTGACTGGCAGCCATATCTGAGTTTCCATCAGCCTGGCTCACACTGTTCGCTCAGCCTGGTGATTCCCTGAGGCCACACCCCATCCAACTTTCAGCCCCACCCAAGCTGTTTGCAGCAGTTCTGACATATGAATGGCCTATCCTGGCTCAGGCTTCAGACATTCCTAAAATCTCTCAAACAAGCAGCAGCTGGCGTCAGCATACCCCAAAACTATCAATGAGAGGCCTAAGACCCGGTGCTAGCACTAGCCTACCTTGCTTCACAGCTTGCCCTCACCTGGCATTTCCAAGCCCAATACAAGTAACAGCCATCTGCAGATAGCTCTGTAGCTCCTGCAGGGTGGTCCCAGGCAGTGGCTGACTTTGTACCACCCGGGAGGCACCAGACCCAGTACACCTGGCTGACAGTTTCAGGCCATAGCAGATTACAGCTCTACACATCCACAAGCGACACACTCAAGGGGCAGACTCAGCACCATAGCTCCACTGAAGCAAGTCCTGCTCCATAGGGTGTCTCCTGCACAGCAGCTCTCCCACTGTAGTTGCAGCCTGGTCTACATAGCCAATTGGCCTGGAGGTCAACTGCTCCCAATGATGCCAATAGCAATCAAGGCTTAACTACAACAAAACTGCACACAGCCCACACAGGGGCGCACCGAAAGTGTCCAGCTCAGGTGACTGGGGTAGCTGAGTCATTGGGCCCTATAGGACACCTACTACAAAAGGCCACTCTACCAATTCCAGGAGACATGGCAGCTCTACCTAATACATAGAAACAAATACAGGAAAGCAGCTAAAATGAGGCGACAAAGAAACATGTCACAAATATAGAACAGAAGAAATCTCCAGAAAAAGACCTAAATTAAATGGAAGCAAGCAGACTACTGGATACAGAGTTCAAAACAATGGTTATAAGGTTGCTCAAGGATCTTTATGAGAATTTCTAAGACATGAAAAAAGTCCAGTCAGAAATGAAGAATACACTAACTGAAATGAATAATTTACAGGGAATCAACAGCAGAGTAGAAGATGCCAAGAATCAAATCAACAATTTGGAATATGAGGACGCAAAAAACACCCAATCAGAAGATCAAAGAGAGTAAAAAAATATGAAGATAGTATAAGGAGCCCCTGGGAAAACTTCAAACATACCAACATTCGCATTATGGGGGTGCCAGAAGGAGAAGAGAGAGCATGATAGCGACAACCTATTTGAAGAAATAGTGACAGGAAACTTCCCTTACCTGGTGAAAGAAATAGACTTACAAGTCCAGGAAGCGCAGAGAGTCTTACACAAGAGGAACCCAAAGAGGACCACACCAAGACACATCATAATTAAAATGCCAAGGGCAAAAGACAAAGAGAGAATCTTAAAAACAGCAAGAGAAAAGCAGTCAGTTACCTACAATGGAGTACCCATACGACTGTCAGCTGATTTCTCAACAGAAACTTTGCAGGCCAGAAGGGAGTGGCAAGAAATATTCAAAGTGATAAATAGCGTGGACCTACAACCAAGATTACTTTACCCAGCAAAGCTATTATTTAGAACTGAAGGTCAGATAAAGAGCTTCACAGATAAGAAAAAGCTAAAGGAGTTCATCACCACCAAACCAGTATTACATGAAATGCTGAAGGGTATTCTTTAAGAAGAGGAAGAGGAAGAGGAGTGGGAAGCAGAGGGAAGGGGAGGGGGAGGATAAAAAACATGACCAATAAAATGGCAATAAATACATATCTATCAACAATTGTATCAAAAAATCAGAATAAATCTAATGAAAAAAAATAAACTGATGAATAAAACAGAACCAGAGGCATGGAAACATGGACAGACTGATGAATCTTGGGGGGAGGTAGGGTATGCAGGAAGAGATTAACCAAAAATCTTATATACATATATGCATACCCATGGACACAGACAATAGGGTGGTGAAGGCCTGGGGTGGGGAGGGAACCGGGTGGAGGGGAGAAATGGGAGGGGGGGAGTGGGGAGACATCTGTAATACTATCAAGAATAAAGATTTTTTAAAAATACAGAACACCAGATAGTGGTGACTGAGGAGAAAACAGAGCAGAAAAGAATGCCTGGAGCTGGTGATGGTACCCTTTAGCGTGGCCAGTGAGGGCCTCCTCCAGGAGACACCTGGACACACCTGAAGTGAGAGCTGGTGGAAACCACACACATACCTGCAGGAGGAGCATTCCAGAGAGCAAGCACAAAGGCCCTGGGGCAGGAGGGGGGAGGGAGCAGTGAGCCAGGCATGGTCTGGTCTCCTGTTCTAACAAGGGGATAGGCTATGTGCACAGAAGAGATAAAATGTGACAAAGGAGTGGAGCAGGGAAGTGGGAGAAGCCACCTAGGAGTGAGGTGGCTGTGAGGTCGCTGTGACGGGAGAGCTAACAAGACCGCTAAGGAACCAGATGTCAGGGACAAGGAGGAGGAGAGGCAAGGACAGTTGCACAGCGTGTGGACTAAGCGTGTGGAGTGGCTTCCACAGAGGCCTGAAATCCACTAGATGCCAGGCGTCCTGAAGGCTCTGATAAAAGGATGCAAAGATGAATAGGAGGGAGGCCCTGCTGGTTCCTGAGGGACAGCAGACACACACACAGACATGACCACTGCACCTCCAGGGGCAGCAAACTCCTCCAGGAAGAAAAGAAAGTTGCCAAGGGTGCAGAGTGGGACCATAGGAGGACATGGTTCTAACAAGAGCAAAGTGAAGTTTTGAAAAACATAAAGCCGCCATGTGAAGATCTGGGAGAGCACTGGGAGCCGAGGAGCAGCAAGCGCGAACGTGGGCAGGTCAAGGGGCAGGATGAAGGCCAAGGCTGGGGAGGTTTCTCAGAAGGAGATGGCATGGCCCAATTTTCATCTTAAAAAGAAACTTTGCTGCATGAAAAACAATGAGCCCTGGGGAGGAAACAATGTACGTAAGGCTGTTCCAGGCAGTCCCAGGCGCAGGTGGGAGGCATGAAGGAGCAGAGCAGTCAGACTTGCGGGTGTGGAAGGTCGAGCCACAGGACTTGCCAATGGACCTGAGGATGCGATGAGGACAGGCCCAGCCGCCTCGGCACTAGATGCCGACAACAGAGATGCGGGGCGGGGCAGGGGACAGGCTGGGGCAGTGGGAGGACCACGGGTTTGCTCTGGGCCTGCACGTGTGAAATGGGTGTTAGACATCCAAACAGCAGGGGGCTGTTTCTGAATGAACGCTCAGGGCAAGGGTGCAGCTGGACAGTTAATTTGGGATCCCCAGCATGTGTGGTCAGGAAGCCACGGAGCGGGCTGCAATCATCCACGGAGCGATCATAGACAATGTCCTGAACCAAGGTCAAAACTGCTGGACGCTTGACCAACATGCTCAAATACGAAGCCAGTTCTCCCAGGAGGTGAAACTCTCCTCTCCACTCCTTTTTCAGCAAAGCGAGTAACGAACAGGTTACTACAAAACACACATGCACACACAACAGCTGACTACAATGCCAGTTACCCAAACACCAATGCCCCACCAGGTGGTTACTCTCCTAACTGTGATTAAATGTGAAGCACAAATGTAAATTCCAATGATCTTTTTAAAAACATTTTACAGCTGTTCTAAAGTAGAACGGAGGCACAAGAAGCTGAAAATATCTGCAGCATGCACTTTGAATAATTTTGACATGTATACACCTGTGAAAACATCACGATAATCCTATATACTAAAAATGTAGTATGCAAATTGTCCCCTCAACCAGAGTTCTTCAGGGAGTTCGACCAGGGGGCGGGCCGGCCGGGGGAAGGGAGGGAGTACCCGGCTGGAGGCCAGCAGCTGCTAGGGACCTTACCAGTGCACAAATTTCGTGCACTGGGTCTCTAGTCAAGATAATGAACACTACCATTACCCACTCCAAGTTACTTGTGCCTCTTTGTACCCCACTTCTACTCCCTTCTCCTTCAATCCCAGTCACAGGTGACCACTGGACTGAATTGTCTCTAAAGCAGTGGTTCTCAACCTTCCTAATGCCGCGACCCTTTAATACAGTTCCTCATGTTGTGGTGACGCCCAATTTCATTGTTACAAATTGAACATAATTAAAGCATAGTGATTAATCACAAAAACAGTATGTAATTATGTATGTGTTTTCCGATGGTCTTAGGCGACCCCTGTGAAAGGATCGTTTGACCCCCAGAGGGGTCTCGACCCACAGGTTGAGAACCGCTGCTCTAAAGACTAATTTGCAACTATATAAATGGTACCACACAACATGTCCTCTTCGGTCTGGCTTGTTTTGCAGAGTATCGGTATCTGGAGGTGATCCCATGTGTGCATGTAGCAGAAACGTTATCCTTTTCGTTACTGAGTAACACTGCACTGTGTGGGTGAGCCACAACTTTTTTATGCATTCTCCCATTTGGAGATATTCTGGTTGTTTCCAATTTGGGGCTAATACAAAGAATAGCTGCTGCCTTGACTGAGTGGCTCAGTTGATTGGAGTCGCCCCATACACCAAAAAGGTCATGGGTTCAATTCCTGGTCACGGCTCGTAGCTAGGCTGTGGGTTTGATCCCCAGTTGGGGCGTGTACAAGGAGGCAACCAACCCATGTTTCTCTCTCTCTTCCTCTCTAACATCAGTAAAAACCTATCCTCAGGAGATTTTAAAAAAGAAGAACACTCATGTTCAACTCTTGGTGTGTGGTAGGTGCACGTCTTTTTTTTTATCCTCACCCAAGGACGTGTTCATTGACTTTAGAGAGAGGAAGGGAGAGAGAAACATCAATTTGTTGTTCCACTCATTCATGCATTCATTGGTTGGTTCTTGTTATGTGCCCTGAGCAGGGACTGAACCCACAACCTTGGTGTATCAGGACAATGCTACAACCAACTGAGCAATCCGTCAGGACATGCATGTGTAACTTTTAAGAAATTTCCAAAGTTCTCCCAAAGATCACTTTTGGAGAGTTCTGGTGAACTACATCCTCATCCATGTGGCAAGCTGTTTAAACTGTAGCCATTGTAATGACTGTGTGGCAACTGCCTCACTGTGGCTTTCCCTAGTAATTATGTTAAATATCCTTTCACGGGCTTATACAATATCTAGTCCAATCTTTGGCCCGGCTCAGGCTTATCAATTTTATTCATCTTAAAAGAATTAATTAGCTTTTGGTTTCATGGATTTTCCATATTTAAAATTGTTTCTCATTAATGTTTGCTTTTATGTTATTATTTCCTTTCTTTGGAGGTGTATAAATGGCTCTTTGATCGACTTTCATTAATCCTTGCCTGAGGATATTTTCCATTGATTTTTAGGGAGAGTGGAAGAGAGAGGGAAAGACAGAGAAGAGAGAAATATCGATGTGAGAGAAACACATCGATTGGTTGCCTCCTGCATGAGCCCCGACCAGAGTCCTGGTCGGGGAGGAGCCTGCAACCAAGGTACGTGCCCTTGACCAGAATTGAACTCAGGACCCTTCGGGCCACAGGCCGACGCTCTCTCCACTGAGCCAAACCGGCCAGGGCTGATATACTTTCTTAAGGTGGAGCCCTTTCCCTTGCACAGAGGTGGTGAGTGCTATAAATTTCCTTGTAAGTATTGCTTTGACTACATTTTACAAATTTCGGTATGTTGTGTTTTCATTCTCATTTAGTTCAAAAATTTTTCTTATTTCCCTCTTGAATTCTTCTTTTACTCATGGGTTCTTTAAAGTATGGTTTCCTAATATTTGTCCTTTCCTAAGTATCTTTCTGTTACTGCTTTCTAATATAATTCCATTGTAGTCAAAAAAGATACTCTGGGCCCTGGCCGGGTAGCTCAGTTGGTTAGAGCATCGTCTGGATATGACAAGGTTGTGGGTTCAGTGCCCAGTCAGGGCACATACAAAAAGCAACCAATGAATGCATAAGTGGGACAACAGATCAATGTCTTTCTTTCTCTCAAATCAACAAAATTTGTTTAAATTTAGGGAAAAAAAGAAAGTAAAGATACTTTGTATAATTTTAATTCTCCCAAATTCATAGAGACATTTTTAAGGTCCAAAATATGATCCATTTTGGTAAATGTTTAAAAAATGTGCTTATGGCCTTAGCTGCGGACTGAAGGGTCCCAGGTTCGATTCAGGTCAAGGGCATATGCCTGGATTGTGGGCTTGATCCCCAGTGGGGAGCATGCAGGAGGCAGCCAATCAATGATTCTCTCTCATCATTGATGTTTCTATCTCTCTTTTCCTCTCCCTTCCTCTCTGAAATCAATGAAGATATATTTTAAAAAATAAAAAATTACCTTTTAAAAAATAACAAAAAAAACCCTGTGCTTATGTATGCTGCATGCTGGGAGGCGACTGCCCCGTTTCACTTACAGCACGGCAACATGGGCCCTGCTGACCCTCTCCATGCCCAGCTTCCTCACCTAAAAATCCCTGCCTCACGGGCCTGCTCCCAGGAGCACGTGCTATGCCTGTCAGAGCTCAGGGCCCCTCCGTGGCACACGGTTAGCTCACTTTCCAATTACTGAAGAGTAGCCCGTTTCACACAGGGTCCCCGACGTCTGCTCCTTGAGGGAGAAGTCACCTCTGCCCTACTGAAATGAACGTCATCTGACCAAATGTATGCTCTGGCTCTTGGGGAAATGGCCCAGGAGTGGACTGTTTCAACAGAGTGAAAGAGTATTAATATAAAAATATGTGCATGTTACTACAGAAGCCCTGAGAGAGAAGGTGACCCGGCTACAAAGCTAAGAGCTGAGTGCCGGGCTTTGTGCTAAGTGCTCGACATCGATTTCCTCCCGTAACTCTAACAATGACTCTGAAGGTAGGTACTATGACCTCACGTGTAAGTGCGAAAGCTAAGGAACAGAACCAGGAAGTAAGCTCACCCAACAGCACAGAGTCAAGGTTCAAACCCAGGCCCCTGAATCCAGACCAGTGTTCCAACACGATGGTGACCTGCCTCTCCGCCAGCAAACTCGCCTGGGGGGCCAGCGACACCTCCTCCTCTCGTTCCACCTGGAAAACGCCGCTCAGCTTTCAAAAGCGTTCACGCCTCCCCTCCCCTCTCAGACCTGCTCCCTCTCGTCCACCGTCCTCCTGCTCCCACAGCATCTCAGAGCTTCCCACCAGGGAGACGTGTCTCTCTCCTGATGAACTGACTAAACTCCTTGAGACCACAGACATGGTCCCAATTACATGCCTTCTACTCACCCTCCCACAGCACTGCTCAGAGCAGGCCATGTCCCCTGAATGAACAAGCAGAGACTCTCGGCCTTCGTGGGCTTATCATCCATCGCTCCCAGTGGTTCTCCTAGTGACGACCTCCGATAGGAAAGGCTGCCTGCCTGCCACAGGAGCCACCTGAGCTGCCTGCCCACCAGGGCACCGTGTGCAAGACGACCCTGAGATCCCACGTGTACTGCACAGTTCCGTGGCTGCACTGCCACTCCTTCAGAAGTGACCTGTGGCCTCTTGGGGAACTCCTACGACCAATAACTGAGGAAGAAAACGCTGAGTCTGTTTACAGATGGTGCGAAAGGACGTGTGGCACCAGTCAGCAGCAGGTGCTGCAGTCGACACTGCACTCAGATGGGCCCGCGGCCGCGTGGGGAGGGGAAATCCAACCTGGGAGTGGAAGTCTGGAAACTACCCTTGGCTGTACCCTTTGTCAGGAAGAAATGGCCGCACATGCAGAGCTACACCCAGGCACTGAGAGCAGCCAGTGTTTGGCTGGGTGGCCGGGAATTTGGAAAGAAGATTCAGGGGTAATTAGTGGCAGAGAGATTAGAGAAGGAATCTGAGGTGGCACCAAGTGCAAGGATACCTGTGTCCCATGTGAACGCTCAACAGTGACCTCTGCTGCAGAAGCTGCCAACGACCGGTGGACAAGACGACCTGCATGCGTATGTCTCTCAGCCTCTTTCCCACCACTTACTCCATGGGCTGCCGCCTGAGCTGCCATGGCTGCCATCAGCTTCCACCAAGAACACTCTGGATTGTCCACTGCTAGGCACCTGCAGGGCACAGCTGCTCGGTGGCTTGGCATTCTGTGCTTTCTCCAGCTCTGAACTCAGGAAGCAGCAACATCAGCAGGAGCCCCAAGGAGCCTCGGTAACAGCTTCCTGCACCCTCTCCAGCCCCACCCTGCCCCACTCCAGGGTACACACTCACGCAGATGGTTACTACAGTGCCTGACACAGTCACACACTCACGTAAACGGGTGTGACAGTGCCTGACAGAGAGGAAGCGCTCTATAATTGCCAACTAATGCTCACACATATGAATAATTGGTTTTGGCAGAGCCATTCAGCAATTATTGCTTACACTGTAAATGAATGCCAAAAGAACCGTATAAACCAATTTCTGGTCTCTTCCCTGTTTAAGTCCTGGGCTGCTGCTGCTTCTGTCACTGCTGTCCAACTCTCCTACAACACACACGTCTCTGGAGAGCGGAAACCACTCTTCGTTACCTCCCTTACAACCTGACCATGCCAAGCCACACACGACAGGATTTATGGTGTTCTTTCAATGTTACAATCACACTTTCTGGTATGTACTCAATCATCAAAAAAACCTCAATAATTTGCGCAATGAGGAAATTTGCATTCTTTAAGCTATTTCTTCTAGAAGTACAAGCTCCTGACACCAGACACCCTTGGTGGTTCTGGTCACACCTTTAGTCCTACCCCCACAGACCAGATTCTACTAGTTTCTTGGGCATCATCCTGAATTTTCTCACTCAGGGAATGGTCCCTGAGCACACTCACTGCAAAGCTTGCTCCGAGTCTGCTTGCTGTGGTTCTCTGTTCCCATGAAGATGTGCTGCCCTTGCTCACTCCCGTCCCCTGGATGGCTAGGTCAGAGCTCTCTCTAACCCAGGGCTAGGCCAAGGAGCAATGCATATACACTGAGGGGCCAGATTATTATGACCACCTGACATTTGTAGGCAAATTAGCTATGATTTCGTGCTGAAGTTGCTAGAGGCCAGACCATTATAAATAGCGAAGCAGGTTGTTTACCATGACAGTAGAAGTCATTTTTTTTCTGAAGATATGGGTAAAAAACACGATTTAACAGCCATTGAATGTGGGATATATTTGAACGTGACTGGCCAGATTATTATGACCACCCCATCAGTACTTCGTTGGGCCACCTTCTGCCTTCAATACTGCGGCGATTCTTCTTGGCATTGACTCCACGAGATGTTGAAAGGTGATGCGAGGAACCTGACACCATGCCTGATGAATAGCACTGTCCAGTTCTGTGAGATCTGATGGTTGTGGAACCAGCTGCCTGGTGGCTCTTTTAACTTCGTCCCACAAATGCTCAATTGAATTGAGATCTGGTGATGGTGGGGGCCATCTAAGCAAGGTAAAATCTCCCTCATGTTCTTGAAACCACTCCTGCACAATACGAGCACCGTGGCAAGGCGCATTGTCTTGTTGGAAGAAGCCATCTCCATTGGGATACGCCATCAACATGATAGGATGAACTTGATCAGCAACAATACTTAAGTATGTTGTGCTATTCAGACGTTTACAATGATCTGGCCCTCTAGCAACTTCAGCGCGAAATTATAGCTAATTTGCCTACAAACGTCAGGTGGTCATAATAATCTGGCCACTCAGTGTATTGAAGGGGTGGGGAGTAGGATTAAGGCCGATTATCTACCCAAGTAACTCTTTGTTAACCAGAATTAACTGATGAATTAATGTTGCTTCTGATTTTGATGTTGTATAATCAACACAAAATCATTATGTAATAAAAAATGCTGTGTATGTAATATTAACTTAAAATTCCTCTGCTCTAAATTTACTTAAGGCCGTTTAGATGTAAACATTAATACTACAAGAGAGGTTACCACCTGGCTGATGTGGCTCAGTGGTTGAGCGTTGACCCTTGAACTAGGAGATCATGGTTTGATTCCCACTCAGGGTACACGCCTGGATTGCGGGCTCCACCCCCAGTTGGGTGGGGGGGGCGAGCAGGAGGCAGCTGATCAAGGACACTCTCATCACTGATGTTTCTACCACTTTGTCCCTCCTCCTTCCTCTCCCTGAAATCAATAAAAAATTTAAGAGGCTACAGCTCCTGAACCTCTTAAAAAGAAGAGGTTATAGCTCCTGAATGTTGGAGAACCTTAAGGCCCTGTTCTTGGCCTTTTCTTACACTGTGCTCTCCACCAACAGCATCCACACACAGCTCCCAGAAGTTGGTTTGGGGCTCAGCTGTCTGGCACAACTGCCTAACCCACATCTCCCCAAGATGCCTCAAGGCGCTCGCCATGTCCAAAACCAAACGGATACGCTGTGGCCTCCCATGGCATGGTCCGTGCAGACTGTGCCCCACCTGCCCCGGGCGGGGGGGAGAAGGTCCTGCCCCTTTCTCCACATCCCATGAGCAGGAACCGAGGTGGCAAACCGCAGACCCGTCAGATGCTGCCCCACACCTGACACCAGGCCTCCAACTAGTCCTCCTGCTTCAGCCTCCGCCCCTTCCACCCACAAAGCAGCTGGAGTAATTCTTTCAGAACCTAAGCCATAGCCCATCACTCTTCTGCTCCAAATCCTCCCATGTTCTCATCTTAACACTATAAAAACCAGCATTGTCAGAGTGACAGACAGGCCCTCCACATCCGTCCAGGGCAGAGCTGAGGAGCAGGCACTCAGCAGGCACTCGTGGGCGAGGGAAGATGTGACACATGCCGGGCAACAGGCAGCGCCACGTGGAGGGCGTGAGGGAGAAAGAAGGGCGCACGCAAGGGCTTCAAACAGCAATGAACAAGTGCACGCAAGGGCTTCAAACAGAGTCCCACATCTCCAACTACCCAAGCCTATTCGAGGGGCACACTCAGAAAACGGAGAAGAGGGAAAGGAAACGGGCTAACCCAGCCGTGGGCAAACTACGGCCCTCGGGCCGGATCCAGCCCGTTTGAAATGAATAAAACTAAAAAAAAAAAAAAAAAGACCGTACCCTTTTATGTAATGATGTTTACTTTGGATTTATATTAGTTCACACAAACACTCCATCCATGCTTTTGTTCCGGCCCTCCGGTCCAGTTTAAGAACCCATTGTGGCCCTCAAGTCAAAAAGTTTGCCCGCCCCTGGGCTAACCTGACGCTGAGCGCGCTGTGAACTGAGAGTACTTGGTCCTAAACAAGTGTGACCCCCAAAGACAGGAGCTGTCCCCTAAAGCCAGCCCCGCTCCTGTCCCCTTCACAGAGAAAACCGTTTCTTTTTTTTTTTTTTTTTAAAGATATTTTATTGATTTTTTACAGAGAGGAAGGGAGAGAGATAGAGAGTTAGAAACATCGATGAGAGAGAAACATCGATCAGCTGCCTCCTGCACACTCCCCACTGGGGATGTGCCCACAACCCAGGTACATGCCCTTGACCGGAATCGAACCCGGGACCCCTCAGTCCGCAGGCCGACGCTCTATCCACTGAGCCAAACCGGTTTCGGCGAGAAACCGTTTCTGAAGTCAGACTCCTAAGAATCAAATTCAACCCCATGGAGCTCAGATGTGCCCTTCTCTCCGCCACCATCACTGCCACCTCCCCCGGACATGAGGAGGAGCTTCCCAGCTCCCCTCCCTCACCCTCCCTCCCTCTGCCCGCTGTTACTCTGCAAACCCCCCTCCTCGCCACGACCAGAGGGGTCTGCCCTGCTCTTCACAGCCCTCCTCTGTCAACAAGTGCTGAGGTCCCAGCCGGGAGCACCCCTCCTCCAGGCCCCAGGTCTGCACACCAGGCTGGGCCTGCCACATGCTCCCCGCCTCCCTGGCCCACTGACAGCTCCAACCACAGGCAGTCGCCAGGCCCAGGCTGCAACCTTTAATCTCACCTAATCTCTCATTGTACCAATCAGACCACAAGAGGTTCTCTCCAGGCCACACGCTGAATTCCTGGCAAGGCTGGGAAGACGCCCGCCAGGTCCCCGTCCTTCGGTCGGTGCTGCGAGGCTCCACCCGGACAACCTGGTTTCCACCAGGCACCCTGTGGATCTCATTTAGGGGGAAGGGTATCAGAGAAAAAGCCTGAAATGTTACTTTGGGCCTAACCTTGAGCTGACACTCAGGCTGCACAATCTGTGGATGTCCTGACTGAGATTCAGAGTGGCAAATAGAAAATTCTAGTCTAGACTCACTCTTCCAAGACATCTGTAAGAAAGAAGGGGTTTCTCCCCGGAAGCCACTGACAACCTTACAGTGCGCAGGTGCGCTTTCCACACAGCAGTGCCCTGACCTGACCGGTGTGCGCCTCCAACCGTGCCGGAGGGGGGGGGGGGGGGTTGGGGGGGGGGGCT